>NW_019213928.1:0-1063 GCF_002532875.2 Varroa jacobsoni | reverse complement strand
AAATAAAAAAACTTTATCGCATTGTTGTCTTAATAAATGGCATTTATGCGTTAAGTTGTTAATGATCTTGTTCTAATATATCTTCATTTCCTTTGAAAATTAAATCAGCCCAAGCCATTCGCAATTATACATGATCTACTATGTTATGTAAATTTTAGCTGCTTAGTTTGGTACTTTGTACACTGGGCTATGAATTAAACGGCAGTGCCTATAGTATTATTTTTCATTTAGCTTTTTTCCTTATAGATAGTTTGCTGCGTTAGGTGTAACATCTTCGGGAAACACGGTAGTGACCCTGCGCCCGTTTTCGTCTAACCCCCTCTCTGCGGTTCGCTCTTGCCTTATTGTACCACGACAATCAACATGATCGCTTTTACTTAAATAGTGGCTAGTTTCTAAAGTGGTTACCAAAGCAGTGTGCGAGTCATCAGACACTCATCCGTCTACCTTCAAAAGGCAGCTACCGTACCCGTGTGCACACTAGCATAAACTCCGCACGCCTTCAAGGGCGTCGTAAGGGTTCGTAGCTCAGTTAACGACAAGTTTGACCTTAATGACCTTAATCTATCTGATGCTGTTCGATCTACGGCAATTCCGGCGATCGAGTAGGCGGAACGAGCCACCAATGCACTCATCCGGTATCCGTTCCTCCTCACTTAGAAATGCTGACGGTAAGTCATGGGTTAGCGTTATCGTTGCATAGCAGCAGTCGTCGATGCACTCCACTGGGTTGCAGGGAATGTCGCTGTCGGACCCTCAACGGCAAGCACCCTAGCAGCCAACAGGGCTTGGCTTTTACAAAAAAGTAAGTAGGAGTCTGGTGTGAATGAAGAAGGTTGGTATGGATGAAGGCCACACAACAAGGAAAAAACACTCACCTTTTTGGGTCGTATAGCGTGGGCTTCCGTTTGCCCACTATGTACTGGTGATTCGAGGCCTAGGCCTGTGCTGGGTGTCTCTGTGGTTGTACTAATTGGCGAAACAAAGCCGCCTGTGAAAACGAGCTGTCAAGAGGCTTCCGTACAATCTACAAAACGAAGCAGACAACTGTGGCTCATAGAAG
>NW_019213927.1:55757-71200 GCF_002532875.2 Varroa jacobsoni | reverse complement strand
AAAAGGCAGCTGATCAGGATAGAACGTATCTTAATACATATCCGTATATTCATTATCTGGATTATACAACTATACATTGCTAGAATCACTGGCCCGGTGAAAATGAGCGATGAGGGAACTATTGCAATGTAATAGCCTGCTACCACTTTGTCTTTTAGTTGTTAACCAACCAGCGAGTTTGTGGTGAGGGGCATGCATAGAATGGTTTGCAATGGGGGCAGTAAACTTAATTAGGACACAATACAACTCAACTCACGTTTCCTTGCAAGCACTAACTACCCCCTTTTCACCCCGTTCACATCCCTTTCCCCAGTTGCCTTAACGACACGTCACCGTTGCGTGCTGATGTCGTCGCTACGAATACGTATGATACTACACCAACAATAACAACAACGGCACCCCCCCCCCTCTCCCGCCCCACTTCACTTTGTGTTTCTGCTTTAGCACAGGTATAATTTAATTTAGATCGACTTAGTCCTGCTGCAGAAACGCAGAGACACCCAAGCATGCATACGGTCGTAGACGTTTCGAATTTTACGCCTGGCACCATCGCTACGCATCCCATCAGCAGATTGGGTTCCAGCACAAAACGAAGTTCGTTTATGTACGGATTCGAACCTACACCACAGCGTGTAAGATTAACAGGCAAGTACATAGTAAGTTACCACCAGAATACCATATATACACATCATAGTAGCAATTAAATAGAGAAATACGTCTATGTGAAACTTCGTCGAATGGGACTATATGTACTGATAACCGATAGCGGATGCGAGAAGAATCTGTTGGACATGATCTGATGCTCGACACAAATGAGCCGAGTGTTACCTAAAAGGTATCTAGCGTACGGTAGTGATAACCGACCTCGCCATTTGTTTGATTGATCTTTTGCGCGCTGTCACCACGCCAAGGTGAATCTGTCCAAAGATCTTTACATCTTTTGCGAGTAAAAGACCGCATGGTGTGACCTTAAATACTATTCGCGCTCACCCGTTAATATGCGGCGCAACGCAGCTTGGGAGTACGATATGTGCAAATACTTCTGTCAGCAAGCAGCTCAACTGAATAGTGCCGCTGGTTCACCGAAGAAAGCACAGGTCTTGCCTTTGTATTCCGTCGAAGCGAACGCGGCACGAGAAAACAGTGGCAAGACGCCATAGTTGTCTTTGGGGAGAAACAAGACGGAAATATTTTACTCGCGCACCTAGCAAGGTGCTTGCTAGTACAGGCCAGAAACGTCGCCTGCTATCAACAAGTCTTAAATCCTTGGAACACGACACAAATGCTTTCGCAGGACCGCGCAGGAACTTCTGTGTACCCTAATGGTGCTAACGAGACTCGGAAGTAATATAACTATTAATACCGAACGGATGGTGAATATCTTAAATAGTGATTTCACGATGTTCTATGTACCTCCTTTTGATCCGGTAATTGATTGTGTACAACGGTATATTTTATTATAAGTATATTAGTATATAAATAGAGTTGTGGTTCTATGGAGAAGACTCCTAGCGGTTGCTGTATAACCGGCTTTTTTTGTTTAGAACCCTATTACTGAGACGAAATAAATATCTACTGAAGTCGCAAGTAAGTCTAACACATATTGTCCTATGTTATTGTTATTCCAGTAGATTTGCTAACTACAATTATACTTCAATCGAAAGTTTTGTTGTGGGCAACAGGTGGCCATGTTACCATCAACATCGCGGCAATGATCTTTTCGAACGTCAACTATTTAATAACAGGTAGTATATAATTTACAGTATTACGATTATTTGAAATATCGGAAGAGACTTTTTCAGGGACTAAAACAGTTTTAAGCACAGATGAAGTCACAAGGAAATGGATTACGCTATTTTATTTGCAAAATATAAAAGCTTGCTTTAATTGAATACGGCAATTCCATGGTAGCTCTATAGAACTACCTATTGCATTGCTGGCTGAATCGTGAGGGCTGAGGCCCTTTACAAGCACTCGCCTGTAAACCCTTATAGTACACAATCTCGGTTTAAATCCACTCAAAGGCAATGCAATAATTACTAATGTTATCATCAATCTTTTATTTATTAATCAAGAATTAATGCTACTTCAATGAAGATTTAGTAAAAACTTGATGTTAACGAAGAAACATTAACGAAGTCCTTTAAAGTTAATCATGTAGTGTCTGCTATTCGTGAAAGTTTCACAATAACCATTTACCGCATACTTAAACTTAACTATGGGTCACTGTGTTGTGTAATTATAAATGTCGTTTCTCAATTTTAGGGTTTTTTTTTAACGCTGACCAGCAGCAGGAACTGTCAAATATAAAAATTAAACCGGAAGTTGATACGTTTAATAGGCAGATAATAAGAAAACCTACACTAATCAATTTCTATTTAGTTTTTTTTTGTTTTTAGTTAGTTAGTTAGTTAGCTACATAGTTATCAGTTCCATTTTTTTTTCGAACTGGTTTTTGCATAATCTTTGTCTTCTCTGGCTCACAGGTCTTTGTAAATTTTTGTACAGCTTTAATCAGTGAATTTTACACAAAAAATTACCTCTTCCAAGGATGATCTGTAGCGTGCTCCTAAGGAGGAACACTGAGCGTTTGCTCGATACGGGAAGTTTTCCTCTTATTACCATTATCATTAACACAGAAATTTGAAAAAGATGTCGCGCTCGCTGTTGTTGCTTTCTGCTTTTAACAAAAGAGAGCCAGACGTACTGAAAATAGACATTCCAAGAGATGCCGATCGCTTAGCAAGACAGTTATCTATTAATTTGATGGTTACTATTATTTTACGTGTGCCTTACGAAGTTTTTTGGTATTCTCTTTCTATTTTATCTCGAAACTGTGTTGTTCACTGCTTGTCCCATTTAATTTTCATTGTGTAATTCATGAAATTTCAGGGAAAGTTCAGGTTCCAAAGATGGAGGTTTTTGATAGAAAAATAGAGGTGTTTTTTTCTACGGCTACCCTATTTCACCTTTTGCCGAGGTCAAAAGAATGTTGAAGCAGCCTAAAACATCTGTGCCATACACAGAGAGAGTTGTCACTGAAAGGACTGAGTGAAAACGTTTGTTAAGTTTCGATTGGCCATCCGAGGTCGCTAAAACCTCGTCTGGCAAAGATATAGTAAATTTGCTGAGATAGTAAGCAGCTTACACTTGAATGTTTTCAGGCATCGTCAACGCACATAATTTTATCAAAAATTAGGATCCTGCACGCCTCGTAAGCTAAACAAAATCCAGGGAAGGCACAACTATTCAGTGATTCCTGTCCGAAATTGTATAAGGTGTTGTCAGAATAAGAATTTCCTACACCGAATTTCCACGAATGGTTAGGAGGTGGTCTGAAGCAAAGAAAGGAGTGGGTAGCTTCGGGAATATGCGCCTAAGCTGATAATTAAACCAGATCTTTATCCTATAAAGATTATAATTTGCATTTTGGGGGACAGGAAAAGGAAAGGAAAAGAAAAAAAAATTGGAAAACAAAACAATCAACAGTGACCTGTATATGAGCCTGCTGCATCGATTAAGGAAGGCTGCGCTTTTTGTGAGATGGAAAACCTTCCTTAATTATGTCGTAATTTAATAATGTAAATTTAGTCAAAGTACGAAATATTCTTTTGGTTTTTGTTTTATCACGGCCTGCGTCATTTTATTGAAGGTAAAATAGCTTTATTTGCTCTTTCTCCCTCTGTTTTAGAAGGCATCGGTTTGCATTTACTAGAATATCTATAAGTGTGTGAACAATGCTCGATTGGGAAGGAATGAAAGTGTTTTCATTTATCCGCTTTTGTACTCGCGTTGTGTAGCTGTGTATCCGTTCGCTGTACTGTGGCATTCGTATGGCCTAAACCGACATGAATCGTTGTTAAGAGCTGGCTTAGGATCTCGAGCACCCATGACCAATAGTCACAATAGCAACATCAGTTCTTTTGACAATACTGCTCGATCTTCCTTTTCGTTTTCTCTTAGAAAGCAATCACTCAATTCTCGTTGGTCCACTGAGAACAAAGTTCTTTCTCTCTTCTTTATTTCGCTACCACGGCGCGCAGACTCATCCACCCACGACTACGGGGGTTTAGGTGGGGATGTCCGCGGAGGCGACAGGAGAAAAAGCCGACGTCGAAATCTCGTTGCGACAACGCGGTTGTAGCACAAATGGATTCTTTTTCGTCACTTCAGGGAATGCTCTTTTCTACTTGTATAGCCCACTTGTTTTGCGGCGGTACTTCGAGATGACCTCACAGAGTGTTCTACGTCGTGACGACTCCAGTTCTCTGCTGACCCGTACTACTGATCTAGTCTTGTGCCAAAAGCGCACATTCGGCTTCATAGGACGAAATCAAGTACGTTACTAACCCCCTTTTGTATAAGTCCCGTCTTGTGCCCCCACAAGCCTTCACCACTGACTAGACCAGCCGTCCATAGGTGCTGCTTTCTGTCAGCCTCTATTACTACCGAAACAACTATTCCTCTTTCGTCTACCGTAGTACACCGTTTCCATCTTGTCTCTGTTATAATGAGACTCTCGTTTAAAACAATTTGCCTATTCCGAAACGCCGCTTCGCTAATAGGGTCAAGCTTTGTGACCTTTTTCGTACGCCTCCACAGTGAGATTTATGCTATTTTCGTGTTAGCATATCGTAAAATAGTTCGCCACTTTGCTAATAGTTAGTTGAGATGAATCGATATGATGGCAAGCGGGGGCGCATTGACATCCCATAAAAGCCCTCGACTACATTGTGTCATTACATGTATGTGATCGATACTTTATCTGTAATCGACAATGATGTTGATGAGTTCGCTCAGCTGAATTAAGTTGCTAGCCGTGTTGAAATCTTGTCCGTCTCAATAATGTCGTTCAATATTTAAGGCTATTCCTTCACTTATGTTTCATAAATCTATATTTAAAGACTGGGTAGCCCCGCAACTGTAGCTGATTTTATCAATCTTTACATTTTAATGAACATGCCTGGGGCGTTTATTACGCGTCAATGATAACTAATATTAGGGACTTTTGTTTGTGCATGGCACTCCCGGTACCGTTGAATAGCAGCATTAGAAAGCTGAATTTATAATCAGATGATGCTTTTATGTCAGGACATGTAGAATAGGAGCCGGTTCTTAATGTTCTGTTCAGCAATGCGTATCAATTCTTTTCATTTGAGATCCTCAACCAAGACAGAATATTTACAGAAATATATGCTCCCGACAACGGTTGTAATAACGTAAAATTAAGTGGATCTCCCTGTAGACGGAGGTCCAAAAAAAGTATTGAAAAAATTTTGATACACTTATATCGAATTGATTTGAAATTCAATTTTCCAAGAATGTATTTATAATTCGAAGCACAATTAGCAAATCCTTACATCCTACTAAAAACAAAAAAACTGGCTACGGAGTGTAGTGCTTATATGAAGTAACCTAACTAACAGTTAAGTAAAGGAAGTATCCTATCGAGTTGGTCCTTAAGACTATCCGAGAAACACCAACATCAACAATAAAAATTCCTTATTCCAAATGTAGCGGAAGAACTTAGAACGTCCAAGTCTGAACGAATCCGTTTTTCGTTAGAGCCACGACAGATAATGGCGCATTTCTTCCTTTTATATAGAGACGTACAGCATCAACGCGATGCAATCACAATGAAGATGGAGAAGCACTTTGTCTTTTTTCCTATATATATATATAGTATAAGATATCGTACTTCTGTAAGTAAAATCAGCACAACGTAGAAGAACTTGATGGTTATATAATTGCTTTTATCGATCGTTCTTGATGCTTAATAGTATTACTGAAAGCAAATCTTGTTTTAAGCAATATTGTTAAATACTTCACAGCCAGATAAGGGATGGGCTGACCAATAAAGACTATTTACAATATAGAAGATGCAATGCGAAAAAACCCGGAGTGCCCGGATAGGGCCGATCATACCTAATATCTCCAATATTCTAACACTGATCTCGTAAATATCGAGCTGGCATATTTTGGCTAAAATCGAAAGTTTTCTGCCTTCCGTATATCGCTTTTCCACAAGACTGCATACAGAACGCCAAACATGAAAACAGGCTGTTTTTTGAGCCTCGATTGGCTCTAGTTCTATTATCATCGAACGCACAACAAACAAAACGTGCAAGAACGTCTGGATGAACCTATGTATGTAGGTAGGGACAATTCCATTGATGATGTGGAAAATGCATACGCATTTAACATTGCGATGGTATACAGAGATGTTTCTAATTGTATAATTTATCAAGCATGCTTGCTGTTGTACAGGTTTGTATGTTGTTCTTAAACACTGGGCGATAATTTGAACGAATTAAAGCTACGACTACTTGAGCACAGTAAAACGTCAACCTATCAGTGTGGACAAAGGCACACCCTTCAATCTTGAGAGATTCAGACGCTGCATTGTATAGACAAGTCCGAGTAGAACGCGAATTGAACAAAAACATTAATTAGGACGTTGAAAAAAAAAAAAAAAAAAAAAAGTAGCTGGTTGATTCAACAGGAAGTACATACAAGCATATATATATATTAGTTGCAATGATGAAGCTCAACCGCTAGCGACCGAGATTTATTGGCCGGTTGAGGGTATTTTATACCCACGGCTAGCCGGAACAGGAAATGCATTTATAATGACGATATGTTTCTGCGTCGATTACGCAATCAGACAAGATGCTCTCATTCTGCTGCATCCGTTCTTTTGATATTTAGTAAGTTAGCGATGACACATTACTGCCGTGGCCCGCGTAATCGATAACTGAACCGGCTAATTCGTCCCTTAATGCTCCGTCTAGGCCCGAATCTGGACAACAGTTTCGGAAAGGTGACGACTTGTCGCCATTTTGGGCGTAGAAAGACGAGCGGTACGAAAAAGTTTTTTAGGGACTCGTCTCCGTCAGAAATGCCGGACCTGGGCCACAGCTTGGGTACGAAAAGACCGGACGGTTGGATTGATCGCGACCCTGGGCGCTCATTAAGTAATACGGCTTTGAAGCCGTGGAGCAATTTGACCAAAGTTGCACATGCAACAGGACCTCGCTTACGCTTACCTTAATGTTTGCCATAAAAGCGATTACTGGAAGCATCACGGGAGCGGAGGAGCCAGCTTGCGGCAAACGCGCTCACAGCCGCTCTCTAACTATCGCCCGCTTCATTAGCCTTTTTGCCCACGGGTGGGCCACAACAGCACTCATATGGAATGTAGCAGTGCGTTAAATACTGTTCGATGCCCTGACCCACGATGTAACTCGTGACGACGGCCTCGTGGCTATCCTAAGTAGCGGATAGCGCCTTCCACACGACGCGTGCTATTATGTAACGAGTTAGGAAAAGGTGAACGAAAAGAATGTAGTGGTCTATACTTATTACAACGAACAAAGTATAACGTCGCGAAACACGTAGCTGCCCTATAAAACCATGTAGAAGCCCATGTCGGCGTATTAATGAACATCTGGGGCAGCTGACGCTCACAGCTCGGTTTTGTTTTCTGGCAAACTCCGTAACAACGAACAAAGCTCCGGATTCTCATCTATACCTCGCGCTCTAGAGAGTAGCGGGACACCAATTGGCAAGGGGTTTCCGTTAAATTCGGATGACTCGGTGGCAGAGGTCTCGCGGTCCACAGTGGTAAAGCATAGCTCCACGCAGTAGATATTGAGCCACCTACCCATTCTTCGATGGCAAGGAACTCTTGCCGTATCCCTGAAGCGTGCTTAATACTCGAGCACAGCGCTGACTTACCATCTGCTGCGTTTTAATTGAATGAGTCAAGAGCTTCGGCTCATTGCTTTCTTTCGAAGTGTCGCAATGTGTAATCCCGACAGGGTGTTGGCATTGCAGCTCCCCATGTTACACCTTATCGGAGTTGTAGACAACGGTCTCTCTATCACCTTGCAAGCATTTCAGCGCACTACTGCCGATGACCGCCTCCAACGTATATGGGACCCTTTTCCCATACGACTATTTCACTGTGCGTGATGAGTTGATGCTTTAAGGCGGAGTAATTTAACGCTTGTATCTATAATACGTCGCTTACATGACAATTTACAATAAATCATTAAAGGAACCTACAAATCCTAATATTAAAAAAAATCCACACACAGTATTTTGTGGGCGCAAATTGGCTAAGATTCACACAAATGGCTCATTCGATGTATAGATTACGTGGATTTGTTTGAAATGTCTATATGAAGCTGGCTCACTAATTCCGATCGACCTTATCATGAAGACATGCGTGCCTTCTGCTACGCGTATTTCGTTTCGCTAATGTATCTCAGGTGTTTCCAGAAATGTTCAGTCATAATATCAGCTATTTAATGTATGCACCTGCCTTCTAATATAGCGATGAGGACTTTTCGTCTTCTGTGTCCGTTACTCTAGGCTGTTTCCCATTCCTTTTTAACACTACGTGAATTCGCATGGCAAGCAATAACACTTCATTTTGCAGAATGTTGTTTTAAGCACTATTAGACATTTGATTAATCTGTCTGACAAAAATGTTTTGCTTTATATACGATTGTCTGGGTTTCGTACGGCTGAAAATTTGTACCGCTCGTTGATTTAGAAGCAATTCTGCTTGCGAACTTCCAAAGGCTCATTGAAATTATCAATTGTTTTCCAGTCAGGTGTAAAAATTATTGTTTGACGAAAGCAGTGGAAACACAATAGAAAAACCCCGTACAGTGAAGAGCACTATATCTTGCGGTGCGTCGAAAAGCAGAAAAATCAAGCAATGATCTAAACGCTTGTTTACATTATATTCAGTCGGTTAGCACATGACACAATCATTTTTTATGGCAGATGAGTTGGAAACATGAAGGTCATACTAAGAAGAATTATCTAATTTATTAGGTATCCTGTATAGCGATAATGCTAGCTCACTAGCAAAGCAGGAATATACGTAGTAACTTCAAGCTAAATTCAAGCTCAATTTAAATTTTTACATATTTGGGTCGTACATTTTCAGAACTTTTCGAACAATTTTTTTGGATAAGACCCCGATGTCGCTTCGCGCCGCTTTTATTTCTACTAGTAAATTGATTAACAACAAACACCTTTAGTGACAAAACGAACGAGAATATCGAATAAGAAGTGGGATCTGGCCCATTGGCGGAATTGTTCCGATCTAATTTTAGTATCTATACATGGGATTCGAACTGAAATTTCCGAAGCTACTTTTTCGGTCCTGTACGGTCTTCGAGTATGAACGAATTTTATTACGCCGTCAGCCACGGCGCAGTTAAACAACAATTCGTTTGTTATATCACGCATACTGTGACACGCTATTATCGCTACCAATTAATCCTGGATCAGATTAGTAAAATTTGAGTAGGTGGATCGGCTGAATCTTGGACAGATGAAACCTATGCTAGCTATCTTTTTCGTTAAAATCGGTAAGTAAGTTAATGTAGTTGGCGTAATTCGTGTAAGTTCAGATGAACCTCCCATGTGGCAGCGTCTTTTTTTCATATTGGGACAGATGAATAAACCAAAATAGTGCTTAATACCAAGCTTGCGTTGTCGTATTTGACTCGCTAATCAGGAAATGTCCTGGCAGTTGCGGCAGAAGCTGATGGTAATGGTATTAGCATAGCCAGAACGCCTGATGATTAACGAAAGGCTCACGTAGTTTATTAAAGCCAAGTTGACAAGCGGCCTTCCTTTTCTGCTCTTTGTCTTGTTCCACTTTAGCGGCTGAAGTTGGCAGCGGGATCTGCTCACGGCATATTAAGACTGTATCCCCACGGGCACAAACTCAGGCTTCGGCATTTAAAGCAAGGTAGCTGCAGGCGCAGACAAACGAATGATCGTAGATATGGGCGCGGTGGCGATGGTGGTGGGCGTAGGACACACTAATGGGGACGATTGCGGCGCATGCGTGAGCAGAAAAACAGCGATGCCGGCTGCAAGGGCTGAGGGAGGTCCTTACGGCGGCGGAAAGAGGCTTCCAAGTAGGAAAGGGCTTACCACCACATTTGTATGTTCATTCACTAACTAGAAGAACGCTTAGGAACAAATCGCACTTCCCCTTATAGCGGGAGTTCGCATCTTCCCGTCACGAGACGCGGACGTGTGCAGAGAAAGAGTCAGCCGCATTGAATCGTTTCGTATTAATTGACCGGTACGTTATACGACAATGTGATAAGAGTGATGTTACATGCGATAATGGCCAAGTTTCATCAAAATATGGTAGCCAGTAATATTACTATGCCCCTTAAGTTACATGTCGGCCCAAATGAAGAATGGCGAGACGAGCTTCACTTGGGATACACCTAAGTAGAACTGAATGAGTAACAGGTGTGTAAATGTGTGCCCAGAACGTTTATGATTAATTGGTGTTCAACATCGAGTGCGTACTACAGTGTTGGCAATTGTAGTTCAACTGCCGTACGTTAACGGCAATGCCACTTCAACAACTTGTGCTACACTTGGATATCATACTACAAAGTTGAGCCAATCCAACTCTGTTGGATATGCGTGACACAGAGTGTTGTTCCGCAAAATTATTCGCTGACTTTAATAGGTGGTAAGGGAAAAAAGAAGGGTGCCAGCTGAGAATGTTTAAGACGGTCGCTATCGCTGACTGACAATAACGTGGGCCTCTAACGTGCGTTTCAACCGTTGTCATAAGCTAACGGAAGAATACCGGCAGCACGGAGTTACAACGACACGAAAACGGTAGGCACGCAGAGCGACCGAAACAGTGATCAGGTCAGTTGTGAGATTCCAGTCAGAACGTCAGTCGTCGAGGATGACCCGTTATGACGCCCGCGCTTCCGTAAGATTAATGGTGAGACATTGTAACCGTCGGAAACATGATGGAATAGGGAATAGCATGTATATAAGGTCGCATCATGAAAAATGCTCCACTGCCCTGTCTAGCAGAATAGCATACATAATGCTGGCGATGACCGACCAAACGAAACAAAGATCGGTCATTCGAGGAAGCGAGGAAATAGGATAGTAAGATGGTAGAATGGGGCTAACGATGAAGGTGAACGAGTGAAGAGTGTACACAACTGGATAAACTTGGGAAGATCTTGTGGCTCCCCAAAGAGTTAGATATTTTATGGTGTGAGTAACAACATCCGAATAACTTCTACAACGTGGGCGAAACTAGAAATAATGGACGTATGGCGAAGTGAAAGCGGGTTTGTTAGGACAATTAATGGTTGTATCTCTGCGTCGTGTGCAATATCACCAGGGCCGAACGTAGTAGGGCGGCAGGGGGGCAAAGCAAAGAAGAAATGCGCTTACACTAGCCATAGGCAAGATGATAACGATGATTTAATATAGACTTGCTTTCATATGAGGAAAAAGGAGAAAGAAAATGTCCGAAACTCCGTTGAGGAGCAACACCAGCTGCTTTGTGGTATGATCCAATAGTAGACCCATTGTGTAAGCAATCGAGATAGGAAAAAAAAAAAGACGCTAGATCAATTCCTTGCGTTGCACAGACGCTACCATTTAACAAAAAAAAAAAAAAATAACGAAAAAATTGTGTCATTCTACTAAGGGAAGTAAAGAGAAAGACGGCTTATTGACAACACGCGATCCGCCTCTGCAAACTGGGTCAATAATTTAGTACCAGTATCACATTTGCCAACGTAACCAAGCGCATTGTTGTTATCATTACCCAATTAAGCTTAAATAAAATAGGCAGATTCGTTTTCAAGTGTATATACCCTTCGGTAGGAAACATTATATATCAGTTATGTAAATATACGATTAATCATAGCTCAAATAAATAAGGTTCCTTTGTATCGTTGTCAGATTAAGTGCTCTCAACTAAGAATGTTACTCTTTCAAAGGCCCAGAAAGACTACATGTTTTTTTTCCTATGAATTGGTTTTTGGTGGATTATCACGTGCTACACCATAACTATAGGACCAGGTTACACTGCAACATGACCAGTTTGTTTATTAGCATTCATTGGTGCCATAATTCAGAACTGAAAGTAAATTGCCTATTGGTATAAAGGCTGGGAATGAGAAATGGGTATTTAAAGACATAAAACAAAAAAAAAGCACTTCTACCTTTTCGGCAGGATACCACCAGTCATTTTAATATGGGGATTAAAGATCGTTTAATAAGCTGAGATCTTTGCGTCCTAGCAAGAAGTAAGATTAGTTAGTGTTCTCCATGAACAATCAGCTAATGAGAGGGCGTCCATATAAGCCCTTGTTGTTGAAGAGCTAATGGTTACGTTCAAGGGCGACTTTATGACTATAAATACTTATGCATCGATTATCACTCGACTTCGCATACGATCGTTATAGCGAACCAGTTTACGAATCCTCACATGAACTCAGTTAGCATCTAGTGTAATGAGCGAATGTTCTGTTTCAACAGCGAAAATCACTGGACAGCAACTGAGGGCCAAAAAGTTCCTTGCGAAGCTGAGATTTTGATTATAAAGGCAATATCTACAAAAGCTGCCTAAAAAATGTTTGTATGATCACAACGCGTGGTAGTGCCCTCAAGTTTCAGAACCCATCTTTGCTTAATAAAATCCAGGTCACTGTCAATGACAGCCCTTGTGCAGGATGTCGATAACCCTTTGGAATTTTTAGAAACACCTGCAAGGGGTCAATTTCTACTGAGGTTCTACACTTCCTTTATGATATTTAGATAGATCCGTAAAACTGGCTGGGAAGCTGGAAAAGCCTAATAAGGAATGAGTTGAAACGGAGCCTTTAAAAGGATAAAGCGTTCTGTTTACAATTGAAGCGTTCATTGGATGCGCTAAATACGTCAGAAGAACTCTTCGATAGTTTTCCGGTCATCAAATAAGACTCCTTTTCTCACATTTTAATATACCAAAAGTTTTGTGAAAGAGCCTGTCTTTGGACGGATAATACGGATTTTTGCAGTGTCTTAATCGATGGATTATGGGAAAGAACACGCTGCTAAAAGTAGTAGCAAACGTAGTAAAAAAACAAAAATATTTCATAGGGCTATTATAAAGAGCTGCTTTATTGCACACAGTGTAAAAAGCCAAGTTTTCCTTTATGATGTAAACCTAACCTAACCTGGAGCATTATCCGTGTCATTTCACTAATAGTTTGTGGTAAAGTGTAATCTTTCATAATACTTGAAATCTAGCAGATACTCAGTGGGGTTAAAAGAGCCGCTTTTGTGAGAGATATTGTTCGTTTCTTGAAATATAAATTACAAGCAGATGTTGTCCGCGATAATCCTTATGGTGCACATATTTGTTATTGGTAGCAAAAACTGTCATTATTCAGTTTTTCTCAAAAATAAAATTAGGTGCCTAAAGAATATTTTCACTATCAATAGTCGATAAAAAAAAAAATGTACAAGAAGCCATTGTTTTACGCGATAGCTTTTCACACCCCCTATTGTTATCTTCTTTTACGCGATTAGTGTATGCGGTAATGTACACCATGAACTATTCATAGTATCAAAATACGAAACCTTGAGGTTGTACATTTATGTCTCTTGAGTCCTTTGGCTGTAGAAACGTTAGGCCACTGTCCCACCTATGCAGTTGTCAGGACTAACCAGGTTACAAAGTTAAATGGCATCTAAATAGCAAAATGGCTTTGAATGCATTATCTGGACTGCACCAATCGGTATCGCCAACGGCATGAGTAGCAATAGCGGTAAGGCATTCATTGAAGTGCTTAGTCTTCACGCCTAATTCAAAAGCGCAATCATTTCTCATCGGTTCAGGCTAACCAGCCGTAGAATATAACGGTTTTGCATTTGCCAAACGCCTTCGGGTTATTTTTCGCTCTTCTGTACGATAGCAGCAGGACGAAAGCCAGCACCTTTAACCGTTTCACACGGGAAAGCAGTCGTGCTTGAGCGTGGCTTGTCATCCGCTCATACATTCAACCTCTCTACTCTTATTAAAGGTTCTTCCGAGCACATCTTGCTGTATATTTCGACCATTTTTTAGTGAGCGTGCCATCGTAACCCTCGCACCATATCGACGCTTATTGAAGCTCTTTCCTTGCAGCAAAGATGTCTCTTCCGCCACATGGTAACAAGAGGAGTGGAGCGACGAAGCATACCACGCCCGCGCATAACCTTCTTAGGGTGTCTGAGGCAAATGGGGTCTAGAAAAACAGGAAGGCCTGCAGACTTCTAACTGCCTTCGTCTCCGGCCTGGACGCAGAAGGGTAGAATGACTTCTTGCGCTTTAAATTTTGACCGTCATCGCAGTGATGGCCACTAGTTATAGCGGCTACAGTGGAGGGTGGCGGCTTTCCGTCGCTGCTCACCGCCACTGTCCTTTCAGTTGAGTTGTCCCTTCCGGTTCCCCCCGAAGCTTTGTCATCTCTCCCAGCCGCTTCGTCTTTTCTAAACTCCCGCTTGTTCACTGGTCGTCGGAAGTTTTCATGGAAAATAAATGTGGCATTCGGTTCGTCTTAGAATCGAGTGTGTCGGTTTGCTTGATTCCATTCTAGACAGGCGACCACGAAG
Source organism: Varroa jacobsoni (assembly GCF_002532875.2). Classification (NCBI taxonomy): domain Eukaryota; kingdom Metazoa; phylum Arthropoda; class Arachnida; order Mesostigmata; family Varroidae; genus Varroa; species Varroa jacobsoni. The sequence goes on along the minus strand of NW_019213927.1, from coordinate 56,752 downwards.
CGCGTGTCACTACATAAAAGTGCGAAGCGAGGAACTAGGCGGGAGCGATGACTGGTGTGGTCGGAGGAGATGGGAATGAAAGGGGAGTATTAGGGGGAGACAAAACGCCAAATCTTGGATAGATACCATATCTGCTCGACACTAGGAGCCCGCTGCTGTTTTCAGCCGTGTTAGCAGCATTGGCACAAACAGGTAAAGAGGAGTGTCTTTCTTTGTCTCCTTATTGTCTTTACTTCTTTGTCGTCTTCATCTTTTTGGCCGAGACGACATCGATCTTGAAGCGGTAGGAGAGGTAGAAACAGCTGAACGCGTGCGGCTGCAGTAAGAAGCAAAGAGCTCGGCAAATCCGAAGGTTCAGTATCGACTGCCAACGGATAGCCCAGCCGGCGTCAGCCATTAAAAATGAACGCCTGTTATAGCACCAGAAGTAGCGGCGGCGGACGCAGTAGCCTTTGGCAGGCAGTATAGGTTCAGTGAAGGAGCTCTGGCATAGTTCTCGACTAAATCATCCAGCCGGCCTCAAGATGCGGACAATCCTTGAAGGAAAGACGGCAATGTGCAATTACAAGCACCACATAGCGCTGCCTGAAATGCAACAATCCACTTGGTAGGCGTATCACCTATATTTATTAAGCTTTATTAAAAACTTAGCTGTTGAAATGATCGCTTTGTTCAACGCGGAAAACAGACATACTAGATAATGCTGAACAAACAGTTACCCGTGATGGCGGTTGTCGATTGTTGCTCTGTTTCATTGTCGGAGAAAATGTTATTTACGGACGGAAAACAGCTTCCGTTGCTCTCGAAATCGTATGAAAATTACTATTGGAAAAACGCAGAGAACAGATTTCACGTAGAATCTACATTTAAGCTATATACAACATTATAATAAATTTCGAAATAACTTTATAAGAGAAAGAAACAATTCTAGGCCAATTTTATTAGTATACTGTTGTGGTAAATGTCTTTCACACAGTTTCATATACGGACATCAT
>NW_019213927.1:0-55657 GCF_002532875.2 Varroa jacobsoni | reverse complement strand
TATATGCCTGTATGAGTTTGTAAATGTGCTTTTCTAACGCTTTATTTGGAATATTTTTACCTATGGCTTATATGGGAAAAAGTGTAACTCAGTGTTTGGTCAGTAGATATGCGTCGTTCTTTAGAAAAAGCTCATATCGTCCGTGCGACAATTTGCAATACGCAAACGGCATGTCAGAACGCCTTTTTAAACCGCGACATATGTAAAGCTTGGCCTTCACATGATCCCGTTTTTATTTTTACTGTATAGCAAACTAATTAGTATAATATTTTGCTATATTATTCTTCAATACGAGTCGTAATAAGTATATACTGTAGACAGTCTTCATTTTCAAACCTTTTCGATGAATATTTGAAATGTAGTGATCGTTTGAGCATCATCAGTACATGCAAGACTACGGAAATAATATGTGCTATTTCATCCTGGAAAGTTTCCCTGCTTTTTCCTGCAACAGCTGCGTTTGAGATTGCGTGATGCCGAACGCAACGTTATTTTTGTTTCGTCTATAAATAGATTCGTTATGTGCAAAGCAATGGCATTATCATACGTAGCTTGATGGGATCGAACATTAAAGCGGTCAGCTTAGTGACGTCGCCGACTCGGGCGGCCTTACACTGTTTCTTTGTGGGGATCACCAACAAGCCATTCACTTAACTAGAAGGTCAGCCTGGTAATCAAGCCAGCGTATGGTGTGTGGCTCGGGAATGGTTATGAACAGTTTGAAAAGAGACGGAGAACAACGATGTGTGTCGTCTTCAACCCCCACGACAAGACCAGCAACAGGACTCTCTGCCATCGACAACAACGATAATAGCCAAATGTCGATTTACATTCCCATATCTCCGTCACATCTCTAGCGTACAGCTGTAGAGCGATGGTTGCGGGGGTGCATTAAAACGGGGTGTGAATAAAGTCCAATTTTTTTCGTCGACGAAAATATGATATTTCGTCAGTGTCCGTCCTCGGACACTGCGTTATGCTATTTGGATGGTAACTTCACGCTAAGGCCCGTTTCTTCTATTTTGTGTTGATCTAAGGTTGCAAAGGTGAGGTCGTTCCCACAACGGCGGCAGCTGTGACGGCGGTCGAACTGCTACGGTAGGATTTGAGAATGAATCACGATGGTAGATTCTCCTTTACGGGCTCGCCAATCGGTTTATCTCTATTTAGCCGCCAAACGGCCGTCTGTCCTTGGCTTCTCGAGTAGCGATACGGGTGCTGCAACACTAACGAAGTTTTTTTTCGTTGTGCTGTGATTTCCTTGCCGCAGGCCACAGTAGCAAACTGTTATGATCAGATATGAAACCTAATCTAAAGTACCAATACGGTTCCTACTGTTGGCGGACCTGCAACTAGAAGCTAAAAAATCAAAGGGATTTTACGTTTGTAAGGGTAAGACCGACAGACGAAGAAAGCTTCTTTTCATTAGTTAATTTGCCGTCCCTTGTAACATTGGGAACACCGGTGAGTAGCAGACATAACCTTTGAAAATTAAATCAGTTTTTATCGTGTATCAAGTGCTTTATATTTTGCCTAACTAGCTTTGCTAGAAGTATTACGATTTTCTTCAGTTTCCTCATATGACTAAGTACCAGTAGGTGTTTAACGAACTAAAAGAAACTGTATTTTTGTCATATAGATGTTACTTCATCGTACCTTCACGTACTTCATCGTAGAAGTAACATCTAATGACTAACTTTTGTAGCTGGTCCCCTTCTTTAATCGGCATCCAATTTATAATAATATGTTCATTTGAGCTAAATCGAAAGCGGATCAATCTTTTTTACGGAAAAATATATCAAGTATTCGGCCGCGTTCTGTTGTGATGATCAATCGAGATCTCAGCTACAAAATATTAATTAGCTGATTTTACATTGAAGTTCCGCGAGAAACATTAATGATTGTGTCTATTTAATCGAAATTTTCAAAACGGGTATTAGTTCTAAGAAACGGAAGATCGTCAAAAAGTTTCATTACGTTCAACTCGGCCGTTCAACTCGGCCAACAATCTATTTTTACTGGATTAGAAAGCGCCAAATCTCTATTTTCTTAATCAGGCCATTATAAATCGTGGATTTATTATAGGCTTATTTAATTAGTTTATCCATCTGTCACCTAATTAATTTTTGCAGGCCGATATTTATTTACACTTTAGGTATATACTGAACTAGTGTTATGGAATCAATGAGCACATTGTAAAAGCTACGAAAATAATCTTAAAAACCCCGGCATCACGTAAAAAGATTCGAGGTAATGCACTCCGTACATTTGATAATATACTATACAGTCATATATGAGTTTATATTGTGTATGTATATATGTGTGTATATATATACCTATAAGAAGTATGTATGTATACAATACCTGAGGTCTGTTTGTTCAATAGCAATTCAGTTGTAAAGCCGGTTTTGCACGCTGCTCGAGTACCTTGACCGCGTGGGAGGAAATGGAAGACGTTGGGCAAGGGGAAAGCCTCAGTGATGACGTGCATAGAAAGGATCGCTCGAGTTGTGTTCTCCTATATACCTTTGTTGCGTTCCACTCCTTTATTCTCCTGTCGGCTACGAAGAGCTTCTCACTTTGACCGTCGGCCATCGAGACCGAATCGGAGAAAAGGGAGGTAAAGCAATTTCTACATAGGCCTTCTTGTGCTCCGTTCCGGTTCCTGCACGTTCGTTGGTTTGTGTGTGCGCTACTAGCTTACTTGCGTGCTTACTTACGCAAGCAACGGAGAACGATGTTGCCGTGCCGTTTCTTGAGCCGATATAGCTAGCTACAGACAAAAACGTGAGCGAAGTTGCCAGCGGTTTGGCCAATGGGCTCGGGTCAAAACTTCAATAGCGCTTCGGCCGTTGTCGCCACAGTCTAAGCAAGTGACTGGAGTGGTTTCCTGTTTGTACTCCTAAAATGGCCTTGCGCGATGCGTTACGATGCTGGTGGGCCGCTATCATCACTACTGTTGCTGATGCCGCTGCGATATTGTTGATACGGGGGTACTATAACAACGATGACAGATACTGTGTACACCGGTGCCACTTAGGCACTATGTTACTTGTTTTGATTTGTGTCTTGCTATGGTTGGTTGGTTGCTAGCGTCTACGTGTATGTATGAGTTTGTGGACGACTTTGTGCGTCGCTTCGTGTGCACGCTGGAAAAAAAGGGCTATATTGGGAGATAAGGGACGAGTGAGGTCGCAAACGTCGGTAACAGAGCAGGCAAGATCGTCTGAAAAACCAATCAACCAGTCAGTAAGTTGATAGCTAAAAAGCCACAAGCAAACCGAGGAAGCCAAATCATCAAATTGCTCTCATCGCTGATATGAAACGATGACGGCGGCCATCTCAAAGGGAACGGATGATTCTTTTGCTCCTTTGCGTGAAGGTTGGGTGGGAATAAAGAAGTCATAGAAGCGGTCAAAAGGGAGATCTATTTGTTGGAGGTCGAGAGCGTATAATTGAAGTTAACGTTGCAGCAGGAGCGCGTAACCTTGCGCCTTTACGATCCGTCCGGCCCAATAATTCTAAACCTATATCCAATTAGAACAGCAGAAAGATGCGGTCAGACTAAGCTGATGGGGATGGCATGCTTGCTTAGTACGTCAGTTGAAACTGTGCGTTTTACGTTAATTAGACATGTACATGTATAAAACGAGTGCATATGTTTTATAGCGAATATGGCCGTACAAAAAACGTTCTGGTACGACAACCTGACACGGATAATTCTATAACGTAAAACATTTTTTAAACGTAATAGTTTCTTTCTAGCTTTAGAAAAGACCTCCTCGGCAGCATAAATTGACGAATTAGTTACAACAGAATAGTACTTTGTACTGTGTGAACTTCCAAATAGCCGGATACAGGGTCACGTATAGGTGGGAGGTTCTGTTACACAGACTTTAAACTATTACTAATAGCTATTTGGTAAAGATAGCTATTTAGATTTTTTAGGTGTTCTGAAAAAGAGTAACAATAACAAGAAGTCAGAACAGTAAAGCTCGATGTTAAACTAAGAACAATAACTTGGAATAGGAAACGCTGTTTTTGAATCCCATGTCGAATCATCTACGCTCTCTGAACTGTTGAAAGCATGTAAGAAAAGCATTATATTATAATTAGCAAACATGGCACTTGGCACGGTGCAAAACTGAATGATCATTATTATTAAAATCTACCCTTTGACGTCACTTATTGCAAACATGCAGGTGCGGTGTTCCTCTCGAGTGGCACGACCTGTATTATCAGACCTTTTCAAATAAGCTTTGAATCGTTTCTAAGGAAGGAACTGTGGATGTGCAGACAAGGACTGACGTGTAGCGTACTTGCTTACCACTGTGGAATCTACACCCACAGGCGTCGACAACTTGGGCCGCTCTCTGGAACTACTTGGGTAATTTTGGTGAAGCTATATCATGCTACACTGTATATCTTACCACACAGAGTTTCAGAAATATGCTTCCTTCCAAGATAACGATTCTCGAGCTCGGCCAAATGGGCCTAGGAGTACCTAAATGACTAGATAAGCGGCAGAAATGCATCAAATTAGTTTACGCGATTGATAATCATGTCAGGACGCAAGTCAAGTTCGTAAGCAGTGAAACATACTCCTTGTTACTTCGCGTAGTTGTGAAGCGAAACAGGTTTATTAGCAGCAACCCCGTTAATAGCAGTTTGTTATAGTACGAAACCTTTCGAAGTTGCACAGTCGTAGCGAGGAGTGAAGAAAAACAGTACATACAATGATTCTACCAGGATTAAAATTATAGTATCAGTCAGAAAATAAGCATGTTTCGTCAGCTTAGCTGAGACATACTATTTTGAATAAAAAAGGACAAATGATGACATTGGAGGAAAACCCATATACATCGTGTTTTTTTCTATATACATATATATATATGTGTGTGTGTGTGTGTGTGTGTGTGCGTGCGTGTACATGGATTGAGATCCCTGGGAAGGGTCAATGCTTATGGAGCCTATTTGGTCTTAGAATAATACTAGTCCACTTGTACGTCTTTTTAAAGGCATCAGTGTTACTTCTGGTAAATGACGCATCCATAAACGGAATAAAATAGAAAGAACGAACAAGCGTCTCAATTGGGATACAGTAAGAGCAGAAAACGTAGGGGAGTCAGAGCACAAATGACTACTATTTTTTCCGAAGTTGTTTTTGACAGATGAAATCCAGTTTGTGTACCCACTGCTGTATTTTTTCATTTTAAGCCCACACTGTCGAAAATAGTATTCAGTACTAGAATTACTAACGCATTTTTTAATGGATGACAAGTTGAGCAAAGATGATTAACTTGTATCTGCGAAGAGATTGATTGTAAAATTAGATATTTTGTCAGGCCCATTTCTATCTAATAAGAACTACCTCACACGAAAGTCTTTGTAGCTTTTCCGTTAGATCTGACACCTGGAGTAGAAACATGTATGATGTAACGATACATGCTATATCCGTGAACCATAGTTAAGCCGAAAATAATCTATATTTACCAAATAATTTTGCCCTCGAGAAATTTGCCACAGCAAGTGGCAACCCTTTGTCAAGTAAACTTTTCGTGAACCTGGCAAGCCGTCCTTTCAATCCTTGCTATATTTTGTGCAGCAAAGTTGGGCTAGAGGCTACAGGCCAATTTTTTCCGTAACGATAACCTATTTCTATTTACGAAAAATTTAAAGGGGTTCTAAAAGGGGCGAAAATGTCTTCATTATGTGTATGTCACGACGGAATATGCAAGTCTGGTTCAAGCAAGTCTATAAATCAACGGTTCGACCCTTATCGGAAATGACAACAACTCTATTTTTAGTTTTTCAGTCCTATTTTTTTTTACTAGAACTATATGACAAGCGAGCTTGATATTATTTTACCCGGATCTTACTTCAGATTATTATGCTACGTCTCTGAAACTTGCGAAGGTAATTTTCATTTTCGACATCTATTAAATTTCATAGTTATTGAAACTACCTATTTTTATAGGAGTGTATTTTACAGGATAACTGATTATATTATTTCACAGTTGTATTATTTACAAATGGTACAGCGTTCAGACGATAAAACTCAGCGATGTATCTAATAAAGGACTCTAAAATAAACAAACGTGTTTAAAGATGATTGAACATACTAAGATGTAGTCAGAATAAGTCAGTCTTAAATTGGGCTTCTTTCCACGACTCAGAATGTGAATTATAAACGGAGCCTATTATTATTAAGATGAGAAAAAACTACGACACAAAACACAGCACTGCATTTAGGTTCTGGTAATAAATAAATTTATTGTGCTTTCGTCATCGTTTTCCCCTACCATCTCCCATACCACAATTCATTTACTTATTTTATCGCGGCAACACATTTCAGGCCTTTTTCTTTTAACTAGACAGATGTATAAAGGAGTGCATGAGCCGAACACCTGTTTAGATATTGCAATTATTTCTTTTGTTTATATTGGATACTCTGTTATTATGAATACAGCCAATATAGATTTAAACCAAAGTTATTCATTCAAGTGAATTGGGTAAGACAACTTCAGAATAAATAATACGTAATTTTTTTTTCTGTTTGACTGTTTCCAGCTGCACAAAACAGGCACCCCTTTTACGGGGTCGGTCAATAATGATAAGTTTCCCCATGAGGCCGAATAAAGATTATTAATTATATTATGAGTTTTTTTTAGACATGTCACTAAATTTTATAAGCGTTATAAACACATGTCTTGTGTTATTATTTGCGGTGGCCTAGATTAAGCTCCCCACGCGACTGTTGGCAACAGAGGCACTGGCGTGGGGCTAGTTGTGGACAACTGTTATGCCAATAGCGCAGCTGAGATCTACAGGAAAACAAAAGTTGAAGTGCCGAACTCAATGAAGCGGTCCACATGAAATGAAAGGACCCGTTAAAGGACCATGCCGTGCTCGCATTGCGTGAGAAGCTCTCTAATATTCTCCACGCCTAAACAAGTAGGATACATGCACTGGTCGATCGGTTTCATTGGCAGGATTTACTTCTCATGTCTCAAAAGTAACACCTCCGAAGAGGCAGCAGGATGAGTTTTAAGTCGAAAACTTATACCGGACGAAATACACCAACAAGGGAATAAGAGGCGTGATTTTAGAAGCTTGATGAACCAAATACAGAGCCCCCTTTTCCTTAAAGCAACCGGTTCGAGCGGCTACTGTTTGGTCCCTTGTTTCGGCACAAAATCAGCTCAAGTCTACAAGTTTACGAGAGAAAACACATGAACGTGCGTCGTGTGTATGTCTGCTCGTCGTTTATGGACCTGTATGTCGTTTGCTTTTGTGGCTGCCGATCTTCTACTCAGTCGTATTTCATTTTTAAAATACCAGATCCTATCCTATCTTTAATAGAGATAGATAAACAGGGGTCTTCTTCATTCTTTCATTCATTCATTCATTCTTTCTTCAGACTTACGTTCTGTCTAAACAACTGAAAACGGACTGGCAAATTTTCTCTATTGGGCTGCATAGACATCCACTATGCTATCGATTTCTCTGGGCAGAAGACGTTCTATATACCTTACTTTGATAATTTAACCGTAGCACACTGATAATGATCGTATGTTGATTTGCTACTAGTCGCTGCTAATATTAGAATATCCGAGCTGAATAACTGCATTTAATATCAGGACCGCTTTTTTGTTTGCAGTGTTTAAGCAGAGCTATTTGCATCTGTTATTTCTCATGCACATAATCACCATTGTTCACGTTTACATGCACATGAAGGGACGGATATCGGATAAGTCGATGCAATTTCTAAAGATTAAGATCACAAAAAGGTACAATGCAGACTATAAAAAGTAAGACTCGTTTTTTTTTCATCTCTCCGAGCACATACGTTACAGTCTTCCTCAAACCGCGAAGGGCTGCTACCGCTGCCGAGGAGGCTCTAGTTCGGACCAAAATCATGACCGAGCTCTTCTGTAATATCATATAATATCAATTAGCATATATATTTTCAGTTTTAAAAATAATACCCTAACTGTGGCCTAAATAAACCATTTTGGAAAAGTAAATTACTGTGCCAAAATGTAATAGCAATCTTAGTTTTAAATCCTGAAATATTCAAGAACTAGAATGTAACTACTAAACCCTATACACAACCATCATTTGCCCAGGGGTATTACTTCACTAAAAAGCTACGCAATGTTATCTGCTGACAATATTATAGAGGAAACTGCGCACGACCCCATCGCTTAAGTAAGGGAAGTATGTAGGAACTGTTTCTAATTAACTATTCTATCGTCGCCATTGTCTACTGCACCAAACACATACACAAACAGTGCCCCCTGGTAGACTAATACGCATATCATACTTCAGAACTCTGTCAATTTAACTGTTATGTACAGCCTAGTCCAATTCATTGTAACCTTTCATTATGCCCCTCTTTTAACATCCTTTGGGTTCCCTCATCCCGAGGGGTACTCTAATTGGCAGCGCACTCACTGGCCAGTTTGTATGGAAAACGCGGGGGCTGTCGGACTGCTATTGGGCCCATCTTCTGCTGCTAACCTTGCTGCTTTTGGCACAGTAGCTTTATCTTTTCCCAATTCTCTTTCAACAGTAAAAAAAATTTAAGCAACTATATCTATTTTATTAAAAGCATATTTAGCTTTCTATATTTCAATATACACTCGACCCCTTATGGTCGGTTCTTTACTCTATAACGCCTATCATATTCTGTTCTCAGCCAACGGCCTTGGGTGCGTCACAAAGTAACAATTTGTAAAACGAATTTGAAGATTATATTCAAGGATATTTAGCAGATAGCTACAGTAAGATATACTTAGTAATCTACGCACACCAGGACGCTAAAATTCAGCGCAAAGCAATACCATAGTAATAATACATTTTAATAAAAGTTACGAATTATATCGTACGAAGATCACCTCACTCTTCCAGTCCGGACCGTTATTTTATATGAAGAATTATAAGGTAATGCTACTATTTATCTTTACAAGCTTTTCTAGATCGATCTGGCGAGCATATTAAACTTGTATATGTTCAGCGTTTCACATATTTTTAGAAGCACATTAAGTGTCCTATTTTCGACAATTGTTATGCCATCCAAAGTATGAAACGAATAGGCCTATCAGTTTTTCTAGACATAAAAAACATGCACATAAGCTTGTTTTCTAAATGAAGCAACAACACAAAGTTTCGCTGTACGCCCTCCGTTGGCCCTCGACAAAATGATTCGGGGGTGCACCAGTGGCGTCGGTACGACTATATCCCCCTTGACGCCTTCCCGTACAGAGATAACGATACTCTGCAGCTACGAGGAAGCTTGTCTGCATAGGAGTCAGACGTAGTCCCAAGTTTATTGCCGGATAGTGTTTTTTGTGTACTAACTGATTGTAATAAATAACCGAAGAGTAACTGGGTTGCAATGATCTGGACCAAACGTTTTTAAGCCGAACACTTCTTTAACTTACGGTAGCGATAGAACGATTGTTACTACCTTCTATTCTTTCTGTTATGTGCTAGCTGAATCGTAGAGCGGAATTTCCAAAGCAGCTTAGGTAAGAAATTCCTTATCCTCGCTGCCTGTGACCATGGACCTATAGGAATTACTACTATTAGCGGTAGAGGTTGGTGTTTATTTTTCGAGAGTTATTTAGGCTCTACTAAAGTGTATTTGAAATACTTCCATTGTTTTTCACTAATGTATGTGTATTCCCGATGAGACTTCTATCAGAGTTATTATTGGAAAACACCATCATGCTGTATGACATCACATATATAAGGACCCTTCAGCAATGTATATCGAAAGCGAAGAAGGCAAGCTGATGCGTTTCTATAGGAGACAGGAGACAAGCTACGTCTAATGTCTGTCTTATAAAAAGAAAAAAAGGATGGAAAGCTTATAAGCAAAGCTAGTAAAACATTTTTTTATCACTCTGGATTCTGTGCAACGCTGAGTGCCTGTAGTCTGCGGTCAACGCTGGGCAGGACTAAAAACTTGTCAGGTTAGCTTGGAGTCGGCCTTCGAAGGGGGGGGGGGGGGTACTTTTATGTATTATGGGGAATCTTCGATTGTAAAACAGATGGCTTTGTTTTTTGAAAATTAGACCTCCCGCATCGGATGAATGACTGTTAGCCATGGCAACCCTGAGCTACAACAAGAAATAATTGGCCTTTTAATAGCTCTTTTGTATGCAGAGGCACTCAAAAAATATGTACTTCCTCAAATCTAATCAGATCTAGTATGGTGAGTGTCGAGGATGCGATTTGCGTGGACCCATGGTTACGAACCAGAGAGAGCACATAACAGATTTTATAGTAGCGCGAGTAATTGGCAGATCCTTCACTGTGACAAAGCTTGCGGCTTTTATTGCAAAGTGACTAGGTACTTTGTCATCGCTGGTAAGTAATACAGGCGTCATAGAGGACAGAGAAAAACTCAAAATATCGTTTATGGATAGAGGAGCATTAATTTTAAGCTAATCGTATGTACTGCTTAGTGTACTCTTAAAAAATCTGATCCAGCATACGTATATATATATATATATCGATTCTTGGAGTAACGGCAAGAAAAGTAGAGAAAATAGTACATTTCTGTGTGAAGTATTGCGCAACGCCCGTGCATCATTAAACATACTGTAACAAAACGTATATATTTTAAAATTAATGCGATTGGTTGGAGAGGCCGCTCAGTGCAACGTATGGCACCTGAGGTATATTCCACTATCAACAGTAATCGTGTCTTCTAAACGCAATATACTACATAGGACGTGGTGAAAGCCATTATTGAAAAAAAAAAAAAAAAAAAAAAAACAGGATCAATTTCAGCCATCTTCCTCTTCCATGTACTCATAAACCCTAAGAAACGGGGATAATGGGAATTTTAAATATGCACCTTGGATAAATTACAAATAACGGTGTGTTACCTAGAAGGCACATGTATCTATTAAACGATCTGATAAACAATCGCGCGTTTTTAAGGAATGAAGATATTTAATTCGATCGAATTTTTCGAGTTACACCGACTACCTGAACTCGATAGAAAGCCGCGAAGGCCACCCTCATGTCGAGCAGAACCAACATCGTTTGTAAGGGTGGTCTGGAAGCAGTTTGTGTACTCGCATCTTCCATCATCGGTCGTCGTGCTTCGTTCGTTATGCGCTTTACAAAGACCAGGTTATGAGCAGGAAAAATCATACTCGGTCAATAGCTAAAGCTGGTTGGATGCATCAAGGTCTTTCTGCGTACATGAGATGTATTGGTAGCACAGAGATGGTTTTAGCGGCAAACTTTCGTTGCTGATTACCGGTTTCAACTTATTAATGAGCTTTGAAAGAGCCTGGACATAAAAGCAACTCCGTCCAAATATGATAAGATTGTCGGAATGAAACAGCGTTTTTACGTGTCCTGCTGGATCTGAACCCGAAGAAAACGCCAGCAAAAGAGAAATGCAGTGGACTCAGGTTCTCACGCTATGCTACGTCAGTGAACCGGACGAACAGTTTAAGCAAGGCCACTTTATCACCCGTATTAATCGAATCCCTTGTGATCAGATGCAACACGTTCTGGGGAACTCTAGATTGTGCAAGCCTGACTAAAATTATGTCTCAGGCGCCATATCAATGGCGATTTAAAACCAACGAACACGACCTAAAACACCTGTTTTGGTCGACGACAGAGACACCCTTCTACGCGAATCCGTGGTGTTCAGCGGGAATATGTAAACGAGCTTCCTGAAGCCTCGGCAGACATCGTATAATCAAATAGGCAAAAAGTTGTACGAGTAACTGCTCACCTATTAATAAGCGTCAGCTTGATACCATATATATATATATATATATATATATACATGAGTGTTACATGAGCTTTTTCTGTAAGCAGGCCTCGATTTAGTTCCGCGCGGCTACAGTGATAAGCATTTGCATACATTCGCAGATTAGCGGACCTTATATGCGTTGTGCCCTCAGATCGTACCAACTGAGTAGTCTCTCAGAATAGCGACTTCCTCTGAACTAAATCTTACTAGACGACTTGCAAATAGATTTCAATAGTGCTCTTAAATACTTGCTACAATATAACCCGATCAAAATTTCTGTATACTAAAAGCGGCTTTATACACCGGTTCATTAACTCTTATGTCTAAAAAAATGGGGTGAAGTGATGTTAAAGCTAAACTAGTACGGTAATTCTATCTGAACTATTCTCAAAGCTTTACTTTGAGCAGACTTACTGAACAGATAGGTGCATTGCATCCTGTTGGTTGACTGGCTACGCTTTATTCTGCTCAGGTTCAGCTAGGTTAGCTGGAAGCGGCAGGTGAAGATTTGCTATTGAGAGGTGAATACGAACAAGGCGCGGTATGAGAAGCTAGTTAGAATGAGGATAAAAAGGATACTAAAGGAATCGGCACTAATAGGTTTCCACCAGAGGTGAGGAATGTCAATCACATCAAATTTTCAACAGGTTAGAAGCAACATACCAACAGGATCTTTCACCAGTTTAATTTAAGGTGAAAGGAAAGCCATCGCTCGTTCCTGGAACATTCCGAAGGCATTGTACGTACGGCTTCTGAAATTAATTAAAAGACCTTTAGCTCGTGCATTGCTCAAATGATGTTCGGTTTGTTTAGATCTACTAAGGAAAGATCATGAATGAGTGGATGAACTGCGGTGCCCGTTTCTGCTGCTACTATATCAGGTGATCCGATTCACACAAGGCAAATTACATTGTGTTATTTAGATCATTTCTACGCATACAGCAGACGTTTAAATGCAATCTATTGTTCGACCATGTATTTAGTCTTTAAAGGCGTAGTCACGATGTGGTAGGCCTTGTTTTCAGGAGCCACATTGCTGAGATTTTTTTTTTTTTTCATTTCCAGGCGTTTGTTTGCGAAGGTGGATTTTCTTCGGGAACCGGTGTAGGAATGCTGTTACTCTATGCAGGAACAATTAGCCGGGCAACCTGTAAGTATTGCCCATTTTCTATATGTTCCTATCCAATGAGTCCACGGTGGGTATACTAGTACTGATAACTTTCAGTACTAGTGTACCCACCGTGGTAAAGTAAAGCAAGCAACTATCAGACGATAAATAAAACGTTGATGGTCTAATAAATAATTTACTGCTGCATTCTGTATCGTGTAATAGAGCATCATGGATATCAATAAGAACGTTATGTATTACGTCGCGTTGTGACCATACGAAAATTCTAAGGATTCAAAAAAGGATAGACAGAAGGATCTATCTAGAAACTACGAAGTCAGACTAGCTTTTGAAGCCTTCGAGCTGCTTAGAGCCGATACAATCTTGCAAATCTAGCAGCTAAGATTGCTAGAACAATTCTCGATGTGTTGTTTTTGTAGGATCAAAAGAACATTAGATCACGCTTGCACGCAAGTCTCACAGAGGACTCACGTAACAAACGGTCCTACGCCAAAGAAGCTCGGAGTACAGGAACAGCTGGGACCAATTTGACGATCTCAATGTCATTTGCTTTAGCAGAGTTTGCCCGAGTAGTTATTTAACATTTATAACGTCGCAATATGAAAATTCAAGGTCACTAAAGCGACCGAAATTAATATTTCAGTTGTGTACTCGAGGACTAATTACGCGAATCACGGTCCCTTCCTGATTAATGTTATTTCTACTGTTTTGGATTACTAGCAGCCTGTCATGGGTACTCGATGATGATCATGTCATCTCAATACGTCACCTGCGCAACGTGCCACCCAAATCAAGCAAGCAATTAGCTCAACGTCTGTGTCACGACAACAGCTCAATAGTGAGCCTGCTGCTGCTTAATAATCAGCTAACCCAATTTCAGGACACCGAGCAGCAGCTGACCTCCGCAACAATGTCGTTGTGAAATTTCCTCTCGACTTCCGACGTTCTGCATCGGTCCTGAGCTAAGGGGGAAGGCCGACAAACAAGCTGCGAACGTTTGCCATGTCTAGCATAATGAAGCAGTATTGTCTGTGCGGGATTTGATCCTGCAGATCGTGCTGGCGTTTTGAGAATGTTAGGACGACTACTATGCCTACCTCGTTATCTAACGCTAATATTTAGATTAGCTTATAAATGTTTCGCGTCTTACGTTTAAGGCTTCCAAAACGAGACCAAATAGGTCTACTTTCAGTTTCGAACATATACCACTTCGCTTGTCTCCAAGTAAGCGGCTAGAAATCCTGGTACAATTTCATATAAAGTTCATATGTGAAGTCGGAGCGACTGATTAGAGAAGTGGTTTTTATGCAGCTACCGGAGCCACACTCGTCCTCTAAAACAACTGTCGAAATTGACTTTTTGCTTACTAAGAGAATACCGTGGTGCATTCGCAAGCTAAAAACATCGCGCTATTACTAATAGGAGCTGACTGTCCCAAACAAATACGGCCCGCTTTTTTTCTCCGTATATTCTCCATTAAAAACAGTTGTTTCGGCCTGCTCACCAGTTGAGGATCAACTCAATATTCTACGTTTCTAGATACATTTGCATAAAGGGCCAATCGATTATCGAACTTAACGTTTATTTAAAACGTTTGATTGCTATTAAGACACGTCAGCATTTCCGGTTCGATTGACGGTGGCGTTCGTGATGTTGGTGGGACTTGTTCCGAGCCGTCTTGCGGATGAGCAGGAATACCGTCTGACCCGTTACCTAATGAGCAACTATGATCTCGCTGTCAGACCTTCTGAAAACGCTTCCCTGCCTCTTCAGGTTAAAATTCACGTCCTCTTGCAGAAAATACAACAACTGGTAAGTGACAAGCTTATTTTAGTTGAATCACTTAGTTGTGCTCTTTATAATAAATAAAAGTTGCCTCTTTTTATATTGCACAAAGCACAGTTTTTATTGCGTAGAGAGTGCTGGTATTGATCGTATCATTTACTGTATTATTAACTGAACTTTGTCTAATTAAAATGTATTTTTTAGGAGTACGAAACGAACACCGTCAAAGCTAGTTGGAAGGTAATTCAGGTAAATGTAATGTTTGCTACATACTTTTTACATTATACAACTTATTTACAGTAATAAGTACTTGTCATTCAAACGATTTAGTAAATTATAACAAAAGTTGATTTTGTTGACCGTAAGCTTTTTTTTTTTAACGTATGCTGTATTAGAGCAATTCGGTTGGCCGTCAATCTATATATACAACGCACCTTGACAGGATTTCCGAAAGCATTACGTATCGTTGTATTTTAATTCCACAAAAAAAAGGAGAGTGTCTGATCAGTCTTAACCCTAGTTTATGGCTTGCCGTTATGACGTTATTTTTATGCTCATATAATTATACATAAAGCTGTACCTGACTAGACAGCCTTTAATAGAGATCCAATTCAAGGTTTCAGCAGAACAGATTTAATGATTGTGATCCTAGCTTAATTGGTCCTGATGCCCTTGGTTCTGCTTGTGAAAAATAGCGCTGGAATGACGCCCACCTTCGGTGGAATGCCTCTGATTTTGGAGGTATTGCGGTACTTCGAATTCCCTCCAAGCAAATCTGGAAACCTGATGTCGTCTTGCTCAATGGGTAAGTCGTATGAAGTAGTAAAATCGACGACTTTTGAAAAACGTATTTGTCTGATCCAAGTTTCCATTGATAGATACATGCGGTCAAGTCGACCCTTTTCACTGCTAATGTGTCTCGAATATTTTGCTCTGATAGAAACACTGCGGAAGTACGGGAAAGCCATGCAGTCGTTCATAGCTCAGGAGAAGTTGTTCTCCTGGAAGAACGAAATCTTCATTCATGGTGTCACTTCGATAAGTTGCACCTATTCCCGTTTGAAGTACATCTATGTCGACTGGCCTTTGCATCTTGGGCGTACGATGCCTCGCAGGTATGTGGATAGGTACCGACCGTTTTCTGATACATAACATGTGCTTCTGCAGTATCATAGATTTGTTGCTTAATGAGTAGATATTTAATAGAGAAGTGGAATCCAACTGTCGAGTTGGATAGCTATTTAAAAGTGTCTTTTGCTAATAAGGGTGCTAGCACTTAGTTAATTTCTACTAGAGTTAATATCTAAAGTAATAAAAGAAAAAACTTAATCATGGTATACGGACAGTACAATAAACGTTCACAAAACCAGTAATTACTGCCGGAAAATTAACGCTTCTGCACACACACGCTAGTACACAGTATTTATTCTTGCTTCTATTAAAAAAAAATGTAGTTTACACACTTAGAAGTGTACAGAACTCTTACTACGCAGGCTATTTTCTTGAGCTATACTACAAACGATTAACATACATCTTAATTAACTTTCATCCAATAATATCTATCCTCTGTTGGATGCGTTTCGTTCATTTTCAGTGTAGGGGTTATTGGCAAACCCATGAAACGATTCAGATACACCTTAGATTATAAACACGTTTTCCTGAAGTACCAACCTAAATATGACCAGTTGCATTGCAGATCACCATGGACGCCCATTCATTCGGCGTTGACGGCGAACTCTTTGTGCCATCACTCGAATTTGTACATGAAGTGAGTTCCTATCCATCGTCAACCTCTCTTTCCTCGTCCACTTCATCCAGCTCATCATTTTCTTCCGCTTCAATAATATCTGGTATTGACTCAATGGCTCGCTCGACGGTTCAGCTCCAACTTAGGCTGTATAGACGCAGCCCTTTCGGCCAACTGCTGTGTCTTCTTCTACCTGTTGTGCTGGCTAATCTCATGGCTGTTGTGGCATTTTTTGTGCCAGCGGCTTCCGGCCAGAAGCTCACCATATCGACACAGAGCCTACTCATTCTCTGCGCTGTCCTCGTCTATATGCATCGTGCGATGCCAACAATGGCCGAGCGGGTGCCCCTTTTAGGTAAGTGGCCATGTTGTAATGGCCGTGTTTGCTTTTTCGGTGGTTAGGCGGGCGGGAAAAGGTTTTTGAACAGGAACGATTTTTACTTACGCTACTGCTGACTAAGGTAGTGTGGATCCGTTAGGCATGTTTCCTGCTCAGCTGTTATGACCCAGTTGCTTTGACATGCGCGCGCGCACCCACCCCCTCGCAGTCTGCACTGCCGGCAGCTGTCATCGAAGCGTTACCGTCTCCCGTTATCCTTACATCGATACAGATCCGCCACTCACGCCGTACTACTACTACTACTACTACCACTACGTCGCCTATTTACAGTGGCCACTCTTGCTCAATCTAATTCTGTTTATGATGTTTCTCTCTCTACTTCCGTTTCGGCAACTCAATTGTTACAGTGATTTACGCAGCGTGGTCAGCTGCGGTCGTCGCTGGATCACTCCTATGTTCGGTACTAACGCTCAGTATCCACAGTCAGTCGGGCTGCCGTCTACGACCAACGCCAGTTCCACGAGGCTTCCGCCGTCTTGTTAGAGTCTTTGCTAAAATCTTCGTAATGGACTGTTGCGGAGTACAAACCTCCGACGCTACGTACTCACCCAAGAGAGAAAAATCTCCGCTGGTACACACAATTATTTATCTGTGTATCTTTCCTTTCTAAAGTTACTATCACTACTTATGTGGAGTTTCCGATTTTAGCAAACGATCCAATAATAAGAGAGGCACTTAGATAACAGCTCTAGAATATGTCGGCTAGCATAAACAACGTCATATCCAATCGGTGATCAGCTATTTGTCTATTCTTTAAATACAAGCTTTACTTTGCATGTAAAGCGATACGCGTTTAGTTGCCCGATGACTAGAAGAGCAACAGGGACCAACTGCCAATTTAGATGGCTGAAACTATTGACCCTCAAATGTTGGAGAAGGATTACTTTAACGCCAGTATAAAATGCGTATCCTTAACGGCCACAGAAGTGCGATTATGCCTAAATTGTGCTCAAGTGGTGGGCTACTTTGAGAGTGTCTATGCCCCTGCTTGAGTTAATAACTGTACCAATAACCTATCGTGGCTTGTTTGTCATACCACTAGGATACTCCGAAGGCCCCCATGGAATTCACGACGGACCATATTGAACATTACAATTTCTCACCATCGCTCCGGTCGCATCGAAAACAGTTTCTCTTCGACGCGGCGGCACCGGCTACGGGAACTATTGCGGGAGATAGTACTGGAGGTTGGACACAATCATCTCAGACGTTTCTCTTGCAACTGAATATATAGTTATTGCCGTTGTCAAATCGAGCTTTGAGTTTTGACATGAAGGCTACCATTTAATTACCCACCGTGATGACATTCGGAAGTGCGTTCTCCAAGGCTTTGAAGCAAGATGAAATGGAAACAGCTTGGTTTTCTTGTTCTTTTGTAACAGTTTTTTGTCGACATATTTAGCTGGAACGGGTGTTCAAATAAACGATAGAGTGCGCATGCTAAAAAATCCCGGCTATCCTTGGAGAGTATATTTACCAATTACTTAGCTGTATCCATACATATGTTCTTGTATCCTTGGATTGCAGTTGGCGTCGGCGGACCGAGGGGAGGAATGAGCGACGTTGGCAGCAGGGTCGGTGAGTGTGGGGCCGTCAGCGATCTTGTTGGGCAAACGATGTCCCTTGTTTGGCAAGCACAGGCTCCACCGATGTCAAGGTTAAACGACACGATGGCACGCTTTGATGAGCGTCTTCGTGAAGATGAACGTCGACGTGATATTCGTGAAGAATGGAGAACCCTGTCGCTCCTGTGCGACCGTGTGTTTTTAGCCGTTTTCTTCCTCATCTCCGCGCTCACCGCAGCTTTTGTGCTTATCTGTTCTTCGTAATAGGGGGCAGTACAACGAGATGGCGCAGTGTAGGAGCCAACTTAATCCAATAGAATATTCGCCATAGAGCAAATAGGAACAAAAGCCCACAGTATCATGTTAAGTTCGGCAGGACCTCCTAACGAAATGAGATCAAATAAAAGCTTTGCCTAATTGCAGCATAAAATAGGTTGTTCATTTGGAACAGGTTGGCGAAAACATATTGTCTCAACGATAATAGTAAGATGAAATTGAAGAAGACGTTTATAAATTTCGCATTTAAAAATTTTTAGAAGCCTTGCTTTACATTCACTCTTTTTTGTACTGCAATGGAATAGCTGCTTGGAACGAATGGCAGCGCAGTGAAACCCCCTACACTAAACTACAATGATGCGTCCGAATGAATGATCAGATGGCCGATCAGAAATAAGGGACGCTGGTCCGATTAGTTGGTTTCCCTTATCAATTATATATAAACAATGTCTATATTATATAGCAATGCCAGGTCTACCCTTACGTTCCGCAGAAATTTTCTTATATATCTTAATACAATTCTTTAATTTCCCTTGTGAAAATTTCGTCTTGTAAAAAATCACATAACAATAATTACGTTAAGCTACGGATTACTTGATAACCTTAGATTTTTAAGCCCTAACTATGAATTGGGTAACTGTGGGTAGTAATGAAACTTTTTCAGAATAATTTTCCTTTTAGATAATAGTCTTAAGTTAAATTGTAGCAACGGTCTCAGGGAACGTTGCACAGATAATATACAAGACACATAAGATAGTTGTCAGAAATCTAAAAAATACTAATGCTGTTGGCGTAAGTTCTAATAGTTAAAACGAAGCGCCATCTGAGACCAGATTTTTGATGTACATTCTGATGAGTGGTACTCTAATAAACTGCTAACTAGCTGACTCCTTTCCCTGTGAGAACGCAAACGATAGATGCAGAATCTTAGCAAAAATAAAAATCATATACGTATAAATTATGTAACTGTATCTATGTATATATATACATAGGACAGGTCGAAAACATGCCGATCGGACAAAGTTCTGAGCATCTAATAAGACCTGATTAGACGACAACAGATCTACAGGTAGTTAGGTTGTTTCTTATATGTTAGCTATATATTATATGTCCATTCAAGTGATGTAAAATCCGTGGAACTGATATGTTGTCCGACAGTCGATGATTGTATAGTTCAGCTTGAACCTCGCAGGTGGAACTACAATTGATTAATATGAAACTTCAAAATGGTCGTTAACAGTTTTTTTTTTTTTTTTTTTTGGGCAACTGGACGAGTTTGAGCTTCGGGTGTTTGAACCGTCGATTGATTAAGGAAGCTTTTTTTTTTTTTTTTTTTTTTTTTTTTGGTTTGGATGAGGGTGGCTGGGTGGATGCAGATGGCCAAAGTAAGGAAATCTAACGTAAGTAGATAAAATTAAAAAACATTGCAGGCTATATGAATTAATTATAGGAGCATGTCTCGCATAGAGCTCATACGTTTTAGAAGAAATTCATCTTCTTAAGGCTTAACTTATAACAGTAGAGAGTAATAGTGATAGGAAATGGATAATGGAGACGTACGTGCATAGACGAGTGAGATAGCCTGCAATATAAATTGTACAGAATAGAGTAGACGGTTATTATAATTACTATTTAAATTGATTAGGAGATTGTTACACTCAATTGAAATAAAAAATCCAAAAATATGACAGTCGTTATCATTACTAGTTGGCAGGAAGATAATGATGAACTCTTACTAATGATACGGCATTCAGCTAAGTTCTTCACCTATCTATCGATATAATCCAGCCTTCTTATATACCTACACCGTCATCCATAACTAGCATAAGGGTTGGCCGTATATATATATATATATATGGGTACTGGCATTACTATTTCGGCACAACTTTGTTCGTCTCCAATGGTTTTAGAACGATGACAAACAAGAAAGATCTACATTTACTCTTCCGCCCACATCTTTATAGCCATATCTCGCCACGATTGTTGCGTTGAAATATACGATACTATATCATAATAATTTTCGGCGTAATGAATAACCAGCCGGTAAAAATAGATCGACGATCTTGTTTTATAAACATCGTTTTAAACGTATAAAAATATTTATGAGGTTTTTTCAACTTGCTAAATTGATCCCGCTCCCTTTCAAATCCTTATCCTTTTGGTAAGTTCCATCGAAGTAACGTAATCATGACCGGCTGTAAATGAAACATACAATAATAATAACTAGATGACTCAGAAAATTGACCTCGTGTGATTGAAACCATTTTTTTTTTAATTAGATTCATCGTTAGTTAGTTGCTGCAAAAGCGTCGCTGCCGAGTTGCAGTTTGACCTTTAAATAACCTAACTATACCTTACGATAACGTATGGCGAGATTTAGGCCCTGTTCAGGTTCTAGAAGTGCAATTCGATCCAAGGTCTGCTTTTAACGAAAGCAGGTATATACAGATGGGTTCAGGCCACATGTTAACTGTTACCGTTTAATATAAATCGATGGCAAAATTGACACAGTGGCCTTTTTTTTTTTTTTTTCTAACATAAGCAACACTTAACAGCGAAAACTTTTCGATTCGACTATTTAGCCCGTACATTCTCATGCATATTTCCCTATACCAATATCGGCGGTTTAATATAGATTCGCATCCGCTTATTGTTAGATTGAAGAGCCGATTGCTTTAGTAAACTACCGAGAAGATCATCGAAAGGCGTAATAAAAACCAAAAGTATATTTTGTTGAAATACGATGTTTTATAATGATGTTAGTTTCTATGCATACATGTATAAAATAGTAAATTTCAAAAAAAGTCCATTCACGATGTTCCTAAATAACCATAAAAAAAAAACGTTTATTGGTGCCTGTAAGAACAGAGTACGCCTAACACAGGCATGCGTCTCCGTTTTGGATAGATGTTTTTTGCGATGCGTACTTTTAGATATGATAATGATTACATTGGCTTCGTGCTCGAGCGTCTAGAGCATATTTCATTAGAGTATTCCGACAGATCATTTCTCAGATAGACCTCATGTCATCGTTGTGAGTAGCTTGATGTTAGAAGCGTAGATAACGTTTGACGTTGGAAGAAGGCAACTACTAGCGGACAAAAACAATTGATTAATTATCATAGACGACCGCCGTCGACCTTTTCGAAGGAAGGAGGCGCTTCCATGTTTTCTTATCGGTTGAGGGTTTATTTTTTTTGAACAGAAAAAGTATTTCCTGGACTACAATAGGCAACGCAGTTTTTTTTCCCCCCATTAGACAGCGTAGGGATCACGCAGGAGTCCAGTTGTGTATCACACATGGAACATATACTTTACGGTTGATATAATAGCAGTCGCCGTTAGCTAATGCGACAGAAAAAATAACACTGCCTTGTTTATCATTTATAAATTGTATGGTGGCTCCTACTACTTGAACGATTGTTAACGATACGACGGGAACTTTGTGTTTGGACCTGATAGACGAGCAAGCTCATGCCAAGTTATACCTTAGAAATAGGCCCGTAATCACGTTTGTCGCACAAACTAGATGATGCATTACAGCCTAACTAGTTCGAGTATATTTCCGAAAAAAAAAAAAGGAAATTGCAAGTTCCTGTTCCTGGCATAGTGCCGGTACCTCTATTCTTGGATCAGGGCTATCCATAGTCTGCAGGAGTGAACAGCGCTATCCGAATTCTATATATTCAAGTTTGACGAATCCCTATATGCGAGTGAGCTGATCTCGACCTCGGCAAGCAACACTTCAATATAGCAGAGTTTAAATGAAGAGAAAGTACAATTTTACAGCAACGAAAAGTTCTAATTATACTATGAAAATGTCAGTCTAGACGATCAGTAAAATACATGATCTCCGGGCTTAATGGACAATGGATCCAATTGTAGAGAATACCGACCGCATCGAAAGAATATTCTTTTAAAATGCTATTATATTTTTAGAAGACTTAGCTATCGAAAACATTTTTTTTTTTAGTATCGGTCCTTTTATAAGCTCCTTATGTTATGCAACGCTTAGATTAAGTAGCCTCAGTCTATAACGTAATCTGTAAGTAGCTCTTATAATCCTAGCTGTAATAGCTCTTATTCGGGTATTAGTATTTCAAAATAACAGTTTTTCTAACAAACATAGAAGCACGTGCTATTCCGTTTTTATATATCCAGTACTATCTGTCCTAGCGCATTTCATTATTATACTATTTCAGCTGAAATTTGTTGTGATTTTATGTTTGTACTCCATGGTGCAATTTCCGAAATAACCAAAACTCTCCGTTTACTGTTCGTATCCTGTATTGAATGAAAATTATTTGGTGCCATCTTTTTCGAAATGGCGAGCGACGACAAACGGCGTTTGTAAGCACTACTCTTTCTGCCACTGTATCTACGAAAAATTGATTTAACTTAACTATCCTAAGGATCCTATCTCAAAATCTTACAGTATTATATTTTCTCCTTCTATATTGGCTCTTTAAGGCTAGTTGGACTAAATGGTACATACAACCAGAAACTTTAGGCCTAAGTTTCTGGTTATAAGAACAGACCAAGACAGTCGACAGAACAAGACGATAAGTTCGTCACCATGACAAGTTAGTGTTCCAGGACACTTTTGGAGAAGTCGTTGTCGACGTCGAGAAGATACTAAGAATGCTAAAATCGCCAATACTTGGGCTAGGACACTTGGCCACAGCTAATAAAAGATGTATGGTGTGACTCTATCAGGGCACACTGGCAGTCAAAAAACACGATCAGTGACGAATTCAAACAGCGTTTGGGCTTAGCAAGTTCAGAATTGTTTAAACCCAACAAATTGAAACTGCATAATGCTAGCTCACACAAAAACTATCTAGCAACACAAAAAACGCTCACAAGATACCTAGGAAAAATTGCGTAGGCCGACTCCCACGTCCTGCTCTTCAACTTGACGGACAACGCCAGTGTCCACAAAGGAATACAGTTGTGAATACATTAGTTAAGCAACATACGTACACTAGCGATTGCGCACAAGTTATATAAGCCTTGCTCGTTCCAGGACCACAGAACCAAGAATCTATCTCGCAACCTCCTGCTTCATGGTCTAATCCCGTATGACTTGGATCGTCTGATATATATGATTTTTTCATATAGGTGTTCATAGGAGTTTTTGGCTCAGCTGCCAATTCGATATTGTAAACTTTTAGGTGTCTTAATATTTAAATTTGATCTTGTACAATAGCATCGTACCATACATGCGTCCCTTTCTGATTGAACAAATAAATGTTACAGTTTTACTCAGTTGGACAAAGGAGGCAGACTAAGGGAATAGACGCTGATGACATCGGCTCCTGTCAGATTATGTATGTCAGATCAGGCTGTACATAAATGAAGAGGGAACCTGAGCAGAAACGTTCAAGTTCTTTTAGAAACATTGTTACGAAATTCGCATGGTCACACTGAATAGTAGCACTGCTTTATAAAATTAAAAAATTTCTAAATTTATAATTGCTACAGGTACGCTTAAAGTACATAACCGAATCTGATTTTATATATATACATATATACATAATGTTGTTTAAATCTTTACATATATCATCTATGCGCAACTCTCATATAGTCTATGCTAACGGTATACAAACAACCAGATTAGAAGTACCGAGCGGCTCCCTTGCTTCAATTATCTACTCAGGTATGATTACTTAGAAAATCATCGGAGGATGAAACTAGTAGACGAAAAGCATCGAATACAGTGAAATGTCTTTTCAACGGTAAGATAGATGGCCGCAGGGGGTCGTCTTGAGGAATCAAACGCTAAAAAGAAATGTAATAGCAGCAACGAAATGTTCGAATACTTGGCGGCGTATGGCAAAACAAGCTCGCCGAAGGCCGCTAAAATCTGAAATACGAAATGCAATAGTGTTGGTGTCAAATACTTAATAACTACCTCCATATTATTCCTTGGTTTAAGAATGACATGGCCTACCTTGTTTACAATGTATATTATACGTATATATATATATATATATGTATGTATTAGCAAATATATTGCCAGCAATGGGCGGTATGCCTTGTCCGGTTGTTTACCTTATGGGTACTTGAGCATGTTAACGATGTTTAGTTTGAACCGTACGTTGTTATTTTGAATAATACATGTCCCGATATCAGACAGCCTCCTCCTACGAGAGTTTTATCAACGATTTTGAATGGTCGTGTTGCCGTCGTAGTTACGGTGAGGTATTCTCCGACAAAGATATTATTATGCATTGGAACTAGCAGAACGAGCGCTGAATACAGCCGCACGCAGCGCCATTCTGTGGAAGACATTTTGTTCACCTTTAAAGCTATTCGACTGGTACATTCCTACCCTGGCGACTAAACCCTTTCTGAGGTGCGGGGCAGGCCATTGCATTATCTATCGATTTATATTAGATACATGTTTGTGTTTGTGAATCACACCAGGTGGCCAGCGCTAGTTGCACTAATTCAACATGTTTGTCTTGTTTTAATTAGAGAGGCGAAGGAGATAACTTAGATATGAAGAGTAGAACAGGATTGATCAAAGCAACCCTACCGTTCCTTTTCACTGACTAATCAAATCGTTGAACTTCATATTATCAAAAGCTATTCGTAGGGCAAACGCAGGTTATTAAACTGGCCGTGGTCTAACGTATGGGCATACCAAAAATATAAAAATTACTGCCACACAAACTAGCCATGTTTTAGGCCTTTTTTTAATGTATGCAGAGAACGCTATATGGACTATGGAGCTAACTGCGTAACGTAATAATTATTCGTGGATTTGTCTATTCATTCATGATATTTTGAAATACTGAGAAAACTTGAGACAACGATAAGTTTTATCGTCTCTGGAGGCTTGCCAAGTACCGGCCGTTTAACATAGAACTTAAAAAGGGAACTGCCCGCTCAATCGCTCATGTAGATGCCATTCCGAAGGCACTCTTGGCCCCCATCCAATACAACTGAGCAATCTTGTTTGTTTGTAGGTTTTGTGGGCCTTCCTTCCCGTTAGGCCTTTGCGACAATTTCGCATCCACATAATACTGCAGACCATATGTAGTCGTGTGGCTGAATCTTTACCATCAGTCGCGTTCCGCTCTGTTTGATACTCTCTTGGCAGCGTAGGACGACATTACTAGTCGTCCACCGGGGCTATGAACTTCAGTCTTTGTTGAACGCGTAAAACACCCTTCCTCACGGGTTAAACGTTTCAAAGGCTGATAAACCAGGATGTACTTCCTGATGGCAAACCAAGTGTAGCCAGCAAACGTGAACTGGAAAAGGCGTTATATACGCGCACAAACAAATGTATAGGCTCAAGTAGATGCTCGCGCTTTATGGTGGTCGGAGTTTTTACGAGAAACTACGATGGTAGACATACTGTTGTCTTCAGAATAACGCGTGATTTGTATTCTTTTAAATGATATAATTTTTTTTTAGTTTCTTTTTTAAGTAAGTTTAAGTAACTAAAGGAGGTGGTCATTTTGGTCTTCCGTACAAAATAGACAAAAGGCTCTAGGCTATACGTATTACATTTTAGTTTGTTCGCCGAAGAAACCGCACATAGGGACACCGACTAGGAATAATTGTAGACTGTTACTCGGTTTGATTAATTTGTTTAGCAGAAAATAATCTTTGAATCGCTTCAAAAACTTTGCAATGCTTAGACTTACCCAGTTGCTCTCATTATTTCTAGTTTAATAACAGTAACTTTTTTAAACAAGGCTTTTAACAACAACTTTGGAGCTAAATATTGCGATTGCCTTTAGTATAGCGGAGCGCAAACTCTGGTCAAGAGACTAAGTCCAGGCTAAATCTGCACAATAAAAAATGCCTAGTTTACACAATATTTTTTTTTCTTTTAATACATATAGACAGGCGAAACAACATTCGCGTGACAAAAATTATCTAATTTATTCATACTGTACTACAGTCAAAATGGTTCGCGGTTTAGCAATATCTTATTATGCCACACAATCAATGGCCAATCAAGCGTCGTAGGTAATGAGGTTGAACATGATGGAGGGGTAAACAATTGCCGTAGTTAAAGTCAAGCCATTATCTCGACCTATGCATTGATTAAATTTATATATATATATATATATATATATATATATAACATGGAAAACATAAAGAGAAAAAGAAGAGATGACCAATCTATTACGATTACATTAGCTAACCGTCCCACGGAATAACCTTCCTTTGCAAGGAGGAACATTACGTCAGCCCAGGATCACGTTTCGTCCTACCGGTAATCAAACAGCACATACTTAACGAACATGATGATATCAAATGTGGTTGCGAGAGGCTATACCCGTATCCACGAATGTGGACCGGTAAAGGACGGTGGCAATCGAGTGGAACGTGAGCGGAACGAGTACCGGTAGGTGTAGTACTATTGTTTTCCAGTATGATGTAACGTTTAGCTCCAGTTTCTGAAGTAAAACCTGAAGCATTTAATTTAATCGGCTTCTCGTATATTGACAGTTCGCTAATTTTCCGTGAACCATCCGCTCTGTCCGTTTGGTCCTCCGTCGGCGCAGAGTCGGCTTCTTCTTCCCCTGACGAGACGGTAAAGAATAGAACGAGCCATGGCTATTACCGGTATCGCTGTTGGCGTAGCACCCCATTGACTCAACGGCTTGCCGTTGATTGTGTTTAAAGGAGCGCGGTAGGGAACGTCGACGGTTGAAGGCTGGGCAAAGGATGAGTTTCTATCGCAATCCTAACAGGCTTCTGGGCTCACGGTTCAACGGGTTAGAGCTACGTTCCTTCGTCCGAGAGCAGGGGGCGACCGCTACGGGGCAGCTATCGGTCTTTTTATTCGATGTCTTCACTACCTCTGCCTATGTAATATTCTTACTGTAGCAAGAGGCGAAACGAGAGAACTTAGCGCGCGGGCTGTAGAGAAAGGAGCAGCTAAAAAAGGGAATGGAAGCAGACAACTACAAGCAGTGAGAAAAACACAACCGGCAAAGAAATCAAAGCCATACGAGCACATCAGGACACAGGCAAGCAGGCACAAGAATCAGAAGAAACGACAAAAAATACGGAAAAGATCATCGCTGTTTGATCAGCTGATCCATGTGTGCCCCGCTCTGCGTATACTGAGGCGGAAAATCTATTCCCACATTCATTCTTTTAGCTCCTGACTTTGCTACTGCTGCTACGAAGGCTCTCCCTTTCCGCTTCGTCTCTGCATTACGCCCTCTTATGGAAAGGGGAACTTTCTCTAACGACATGTACACTCTAAAGGCACAAGGGCACCCGAGTTCAGTTAGGAATACCTAGGCAGTAGTAAGGAAATGGGTTGCTCGAGAACACAGAGAAATGGGACCTTCGTAAAAGTAGTTCCCTTCCACCACAGAATCTGCGGCAAGGCATCGTATACCTTGTGTCGCTAGTCAACCTCCTCCAAGATTCTTATCCGTTTCTGTTTTCTATGACAGCGCAAATACCTTCTGTTACTATATTTCTGCCTTGCACAGAAGCGCGACCCAAAAGTGATACGGACAGAATCATACCACAAAAAAAAGGAAGGCTTCCATCAGATGGGCGAAGAGAGGAATAGGTATAATTTTTGGAAGAAAGACCGTTACCGTCACCCGAAACACTTCTGTCCGTCTGTTAGCTCCTGGCGAGTCGACTTCGAATGCAAATCCAGCCTGGGTCTTTCACTTTCTCCCCTTCCTATCATTCCCACCACGTGCGCCAGACGTCAAAAAAAAGTGACGTTTGTATGGCTTGTGCAGTTCTATTGAGACTAGTTGATTTGTATGCTGTTCCATTCCCAAGGTCAATTTACCCATCTGTTTATAAAACGACTATGCGACCGTTTAAGTAAAACAAAGTGCAGAACGTAACAAGGTGCTGCTCTTGTCATTTGATGTAGGTACGACAAGCATCCCGCGAAATAGTAATTGGTCTATACAGCCATCTTTGAGCGTAGTCTCGTTGCAACTGAACAAATAAGTGACGGCTTTACTATATCCATCTGTCAAGAGCAGCCGATAGAACACGAGCACGACGTGTCAGAGATCACGCTGCAGAAGTGTTTTTTTCTTGGGCAATGTATTGGTATTACCGCCTTTCGAAACCCGACGTACGCGATACTTTCATTCTTTTGACGTATAATCAGTCCAAACTAACTGGAAATTCTCGCAGAACAGATTTGTACAATATGATGTTGTCCAGCCTAGGCTTTACACAGGTTGGGTGCTTGGCGGTATATTACGGCGTGGTGCCCTTGCAGCTCACTTGTAGCCCCTGAATTTCCGAAAAGTTTCATTTGGAAAGAAGGTCGAAAATCCTGCTAGCGAACGTGATCGGAAAACAAAAATTAGCATTTGCTCCGTTTCCCCAAAAGCTGAATGATTCCGCATTGCATAAGAGAAGTTAGCCCGAAAAAAAAAAGAACGAATAGAAATACCACCGTCGATCGCGCCAACGACAACAGCAAAATCGGACAGAGTCTACAAAACAAGTTTGGGTTCTTATATTTCGTCAATGCGTACTACACATGCAGATTAGTGCTGTCGTTGAATGGGCGAAGACTGTGACGAAAAGTGGGCCAATAAAGACGCACGGTAGAATCGAAGTGTGTTTAGTAGGTGAGGAACCATGTTTTGATTTACTGCATAAGGTAATCGACGTAAAAATGGGGGAAAACAAACTCAATCCCGATTCTTCTCGACGAGTTAATTCTATACGAAACTACGTCGAGCCCAACCCCACTCTTGCTAATTTTACTTCCCGTTGGGTTCGATCGATATTGGACTGGCTTAAAATAGGTTACATCTGAACAGAATCATCTCCGAAACTTCTGAATAGGCAAAAGATAAGGAAACGCTGACCTGGGCTTCAAAACAGACATTGTTTAAATTGTTATTTTAAACTAGCGTTGACGAATTTTAGGCTGTCTACAGCTCTGAAGTCCGAATCCCGAACAACAATAGCAGAGGAGATCACTCTTTGTTTGGACGATGTCCATACTCGTTGGATACTGATCCGTTCGGCCATTAATTGCTTTCAAATTGGAGGACTTTTTAAAAAGGAAATAATCAAGTTCCGAAGCGGTAATACATTAGCACATTAATATTTTTTGAGATAAACGTTACGCTATTGAAGCGTTGCCTCCAGTCTTCATGACGCATCACAAACATTGTTTTTAGACTAGTGCCGTCCCCAGAAGTATAGTGAGATCTTCTAATATTTGGACAGTATTTTGAAGGTGGCATTTCATTTAACAGAGACACATTAAGGTATAACGCATTAGGAACACACTCGCCTAAATTCTACTCATATTAGTATTGTATATAAGATAATATATTGTATATATTAGTAGATCGCGTTTCTATAGTTAGGTTGTGCACTGCAGAA
Organism: Varroa jacobsoni; assembly: GCF_002532875.2. Classification (NCBI taxonomy): domain Eukaryota; kingdom Metazoa; phylum Arthropoda; class Arachnida; order Mesostigmata; family Varroidae; genus Varroa; species Varroa jacobsoni. The sequence goes on along the minus strand of NW_019213927.1, from coordinate 25,597 downwards.
GTATGCATATTGATTCTTTAACCTAAGTTTACTTATCGGAAGCCCTGATTGAAGATAGCATGTCCATATACAACAGAATTATATAAGCGCCCATATAGAGGCTCATTATGGGTGGTGCGTAAGGGATATCAGGTGCTATCGTATTTGTAAGCTGAACAATCAAGTAGGCATTCTGCCAACGATCAGCTTTATTATATTATTAAATAAAACACAATGTCCTCATCATGCAGGACAAACATGTTGCAGGCTGTTGACCTTTTTAAAAAATCCATTGAAAGCATATCTGTTACTAAAGGAACACCATTAGGATATATTCAAAATATCATATTTTCAATTGGATACAAACATCCTTCGACGTTAGAGTTATACGGCCCATTTAGTGTGCATCTGTGTTACTTCTAGCGTGCGTATCAGGCTCTGCACGCGCAGCATTCGGCGGGAAGTTTACAGACTCTTGAAAATCGGAAAGATCTAGGTGAGCTGAATCGGACCGGAGTAATAATGAAAACCCTGTTTGTATATCATATTGGCGTAACGAGTGCGTCCCGTAGCGAAAGTTTACATAGAAACGTGACAGCAGAAAAAGTAACTGAAAATCGTTTCTTTCGGTTACACAGCGTAGATCTGCGTAGGCTGTACGTTAAAGCGATTTCCACCACTTTCTACGAATGCACTAAAAGTTCTTAGTGGCTATAAGGGCATTGAATTCCCATACCTGTTAAAGCAGATAGAGGACGGCCATGTAAGGAGTGAACCAGTTTCACTCAAATCATTGTAAATGTAAAAAGGAATATTCTTTCCTATTGTCGTATGGCCTGTGCTGAAACTATTAAAACCCGAAACGATTTGCAGATACGTCTCTTTGTAGCATAAACTAGACGCAGCATCCGGTTGTAAAGATAAGCATAAAATTATAATGGCGGAAACTGGCCCAGCCTATCGTCTCTCACGTTCAGCCGTAATACCTATTGCTTAGCTACCTGTTTTGTCTAACGAATAAGCTATATTTCTCTTGGGAATCGGTCTGTTCGGTTAGAAGCTTTCTGGTTTTGTACTTAAGTCATTACCTTATATTGAAGCTAGTCCGTAAATCCCCTTGAATAAACAAAACCCGCTACTATCCAGTCTCTCGCCCATGATGCTGACATGCGTATTCTACACAATTTAAAGTAATAAACACACGTAAAAAGACTATGAATAATCATGATTATTGAAAAAAAAAAGTAATACTTCAGGTATCCGATACCCGGTCAAATTGTTAATCGAGCAGTGAAATTTTACGGTGCTCCTCGAGAAGTGCTTATTAAAAACGAAGCTTATTTTAAGGGGGTGTTGCTGTTCGGTTTCATTTTGGAACCATAGCCGTCTAGCTTACGTAAATTTGACCCTAAATTGGTAAATCAATCTTTTTCTTCTCTCCTTTTTTTAAGGCTGACACCTTACGTGTTATTCGGAACATACCGCATTTTCAACAAAATAAATGGTTCTACATAAAATATTATCTATAATTTTGTCCGATATAGTAAAAACCTCGTTCCCACAGCGATCGAACGGGGCTCAATTCCTCTTTCCTTTTAGTTTGTTATGTGGGCTTCAACACTAACTGAATAGGGATAAACACATAGCCCAAATAGTAAATAGGAAATACGTTGTTTTTATCTTAAATGAGTGCGAACACTTGTAAAGGCGGCGTAACGTGTTTGAGGAATAGGATCCAGGTCATTTTGCGGGAATATTTCAGCAGCGTTTTCTAGGCTCGTATTATTCGTCACTGTATTGAAAATTCTAAGGCCATCACATGCCCGATAGCGATTTTCGGTGTTTCATTTGAAAAGGAGTGACAATGGCTTCTTTTGAACGCTGTACCAGCCATGGAAGCTGACCTTTTCCTCTTTTCTCTTCCATTACGATAAGCTGTCCTGACTCTAGGACAGTTCCATTAGGAAGACGATAACCGAAATCGGTCTAAACCAAGCGCATCGAAAAAAAAGAGCTGGGTCAACTAGCTCAATTTTGAAGGTGCGCCGACTGCTGGGACTGGAACATCGATGTTCAGTACTTAATGATATTATTCGAACGCTTACTACAGCCTGTTTTCTTTGCATTTTGTATCCAATAAAGTACTGCACCCAAGCTAAAAATGTTTTCCTTAATTTTGTAGTTTCAGTGCTTATAAATATATACCAAATAAATACGCCAGGTTTTATTACGTGAGTCTTAGAACTGCTTTCTTCGTGCGTTGTCGCTCCCCTACCGATCCTCCACTCTTTTCTTTGCTAAAACGTGCTTGAAAGGGTCTGCAAAGACTGAACCTTCAACTTCTGCCACTGGCATCGAGCTAACAACGGACAGGGCAAAGTTTAATAATGCTGCTCTCGTTGAACGGGTTGATATGAAACGCAATCAATGAACGAGCTTTTTGTTAATACACGAAAGACTATTTAGAGGAGTCTTTCAATTAGTTCATACCGTCGTCACAGTATTTCAGATAAAATCAGGCAAAAGCGAGGCGTTGCAAAGCTCGTCCATATCCTGTCGCTTAGTATATGAGGGTCTCGAAAGTTCGGAGTCGTTTATCATGCTCCTTCTTGCCTGCAACGCATTACAAGAAAGAAAGTTCCTAATACTTTCATAACCTTCAGAGAAGGACGTCTTTTGCTTGTGATTTAATTTATTGATACGGCGACATTTTGGATGTAGCCCTAATAACCAACAGGTTGTAGAAAACGTAAAAGGCTAATGAGCGATATCTGAATAAGAGGGCGGATATCCGAAACAAACGAAAAAATTCTCACTTAGTTAAGACGCTGACTTTGTAGAAAAAAAGTAGATTACTGGTTAGCTTCTATCTGTGTTAAAAAATGCGCGTTTGCTTTTGCAGTCAGACAACCTTCATATCGATCCCAGTAGATCTGTTGACATGTTATAAGCGTTCTTCTCTCGTAAAGACATCTTTCCTACTTCCCCGCGGGGCCTCTAGCGAACTGATATAAGGGCGAGCCCCTGAGTTCGATTAAGTTTATGACCCTGTATCATTTGTGATCTCATCCTGGCACTTAGAAACGTTCGAAAATAGGGTCGTTTTTCGCACCTTCTGCAGTTGTCCAGTCTAAGAAAATCACGAACCGATTTGTAACCTACACTCTCATTATTCGCTACAGAAACGTTTTTTTTTTTTTTGTAAGAATATGTTTAGAACAATGATCTGAGCAGGTGTTCGGATTGCCCTGCAAAACAATCCTATGACACCGGTCTCATCGCTGAGCTAAATATCATCAAGGGTACGAAGTATCAATAAGTCAGGTTAGAAAATGCGGTCCTTTTTATTCAGGCAAATCTTTTCGATTTTCGGGTAGCAAATGAGTCTCTTATGTGACGGCTTCCTAATTAATGCAGCGTTGTTTCTAGTCGAAAAAATTCAAATTTTTATTAAATTAGAGTTAATCCGGTAGTGCAGGGATTGCTTGGACTAAGTAATTTTGTTGTGAATGAGTGTTTACTGAGGGGTATTTGGTTAAAGCGACCGGAATTTATAGTGAGCAGGTGATCGATCCGTGAAGTCAGTTCGTTAAGCTCTTACGTTACACTGAGGTTCATTTCAGCGTATTCATTTGTGTGTTGCATGTCTTGTAACGTGTTCCTTTTTTCCCCCCATTGTCCTACGGATTACTGGAACGTCGCAGCTATACTGGCCATCGAACGTTTTAGAACTAGCAAACAATGATTTGCCAGATCGCTAAGTCAGTGTATCAACACTACTATACACCTGAGATTTGGCGAGCTAAATCATTACTTTAACCAGAAAAAAAAGTAAGTTTTAAATAAATATTTGCTTATTTCGCATAATGTCTATGGCTTTTGAACTGTAATAATTTTGAGAGAAGACAATCCTTGGCTAGAATATTAGTCTGTTATATATTAGTCTATATATATAACAGACTACTATTCTAAATAATCAGCCTTCACCTAAGCGCAGCCATTGGTTAGAATGGGCCCTTTGAAAAAAAAATCAATTTGGTGCCGAAAAAGTCCCGAAATGTCCGTTAGCAAAAATCGAAATTTGTCGAGTACGGTTTATACGAGTCCGATAAATTACCTTATACCATTTGGAAGAGAATTTTTCGGCCTACTGTAAGCGTCGATATATGATTTATGACGATAAAAGCTAAATCAATAAAACGTCTGGGTAAAAAAATAATATGAACCTCGAACCAAAAGACATTCTTTAATCAGTTTTCAAGATCGAATGACTCGTTTAGCACGAGCAACCGTTAGTCCACGGACACCCCTGAAGTCAAGTATGGCTTCGAAAGGGGTTAAAAGCCGGTTCCGGATGGAGCGGTTGTTAGCCTGTATGGCAAATAGCCATTAATAGGCAAAATCTTTTTCACCGTCTTTTAACGTTATAATAAGCCCCGTAGAGCTACGGCGTATAAGACCAAAACCACGGCACAATGCTGAGGTTACGCTTGAAGGGTGGCAGTATTAGGAGATGACCTAAACAGCCGCGCTTTGCGGTATATCGTCTGCACACTTCTGGTTACTCCTGTGAACTGATAGGTTAGCTAAACATGAATTTGTTTAGGGGAAGATTTGTTCAAGAAGGTTAGTAATTAGGAACAAGCATCTAGAACAATAACAGCACAGATTGATGATAGCCTTTCAAAATGCCAAAACTACTAGGTAAGAAAACAATGAAACGTATCTTTAAACCTTATGGTCTCATTTAGTTAATAATGTGGTCTGCAAGAAGCACAGTTCGAAGAAAGAAACAGCCATTCGGGACTTCGTAGAACTTCATTATATCATTTCTTAAACACGGTCGATGTGTGTTAGGTTGTCGATAAAACATTTACCATTTTCAAGTGGAAGCTTCTTATACTTGAAAACGATACCCTCTGCCATGTTCTGGTAGTAACATAATTGGATCACTATAGCATATCGGTAGTTTCTGGACAGAAATTTGTAACGGGTGATTTTTACGTCGTTCTATTGAAACCAATTAAATATTAAGGCACTTTTGCAAAAACCGAGACAGATAGTGCTGCAAGATCCGGGCTACACGGTGAGTGCGTTAATTTTTTTCTCCAAGCCTTCCCAATTTTTACCGATTTTTTTCAGGTAGGTAAAAAAAATGTCCAATGAGGCACTGTTACGGTAGGAGACGATATATGTATTACATATAGCTAGTAAACATTATGATTCTGAATCTAATCTCGCTAAATATCTAGCATTAGCTTCTTTAGCAAAATATGGAGTGTACATTTTAAATTCTTTTTCCTTTTGCACGTTATTGTCAAATGTAGCCTCCGTTTTGTTACACGTGATCAATTTTTTTTTTTTTTTTTTGAGAAATATCTTGATTTAATTGCGTTTCGGTAAAGTCTCCCAGTTATACTATAGTTCTTTGGCGATATCGTGAGTTTTTCGTCTGCCGACCCTGCTCAGCTTTTGTAATTATTTCATTAGCTATTTCCGTAAACCACGAGGAGAATGCTTTAAGTCGAACGAAAAGGACAAAATGATTTTTCAACTTTTTCTTCCATACGCATATTTCGACCATAAATAGCACGTATTTTTTATAGGCCTTTGTGCCTTTATCGTAATAGAATATAGTAAATGCTTGCATAAATTTTAGTAATTTTAACGACGTCCTATGTTGAGTGCAGGTAACCACAGTTTTAACACGTCTTCTATTGCCAAATTTCAGCTTACCAATGGCGTCAACGCCAACCCGACGCCACTTACCATATGATGTAAGCCGCCACCTCAAATACGGAACACCGAAACTATGTACCAAAAGAAGCGGTTCCAACAACCCGATACGTACAATATTGACACAACTAGATAAAGAAGCGATTCCCATCGTGCTCATTTTTCAGTATTAACGATCGGCATGATCTATTCAACTATAATTGTCTAGAATGCCTCTGTTTGCTAGAACGATTGCCATTTATTTTCTTTAGCAAAGATGGACGCTCGACAGAGAGTCCTGCAGGTCAAATCGTTGGAGCCAGTGTCTTGGCCCTGTGTTCCACTGTTACATTTTTCAAATGTGTTACATGACAGTATTTACTTGGCAGGGGCATTCTGCAAGACTTTTATTGTGTATAAAACGTATCGCCTTTTTGGAAAGAGGCATTTTCTGCTATTGGTCTGTAACATGCTCCCCTTTGCATGAGTTTACTTACTTAAATCATCTTCCTCTCAACAAGCCCGATCCGCATTTTGCTAGTAAATTACTTTATGTGTAAAGGAAAATTGGATAAAGGCCTATGTAGGTTGCCATCTATTCGCCGAAAGCTTGGATAAGACCACTGTAAGCTTTTTCTCGTCTTGTGAAACAAGCGCTTCTAATCACAGATCCTTCTGTTTTTTGTCCAGATACTCGAGTCTCTGCTCGTAGCCATAACCTCACGAGAATAAAGAGACATAAATCTCTAAGCCAACTAGTAGAGGCATTAGTAAGCAGATTTTATTTAAAAGGAGTAAGAAGCGCTTATATTTCTATTTTTGTTCCGGAAAATTCTCTCCCACTGAGGGGCGTATCCTACCCATATTAATATAAAAGCTTTACGTTTCTCAAAATTCCTGTTCTATCAGATGTGGCGGTTAAAAGTTGGCTAACAAACCGCTGAACCAAAGAGTAAAGCTATTCAGTGGGTAGTTGGACAAAAAACTTATCTGGATCGAAGCAATTATTATACCGACCACGATTAATCTTATTTCATACTGTACAACATTGAAGACTCCATGTTTGGTATGCCTATGCAGCCCAATTGCATAAGAGCCAACGCGCAACGTATAAGCAGATATAGTTTACAGAAACTGAGATAAGACTTCTTTCTCCATAGTTCTTCTCTGACTTTTTGAGCAGGACTCGGTTTCTGAAATCGACTAGTAAAGACCAAACGAAAATGAGCTGGAGCACGAAGCAGTCAACTTAACTGAAAAGTATCGAAGCCCATACGCCTCGAGATCTTCTGCTATGGCAATTTATGTCTGTACGTTTTATTTGCAAATGTACCGGGACGTTCCTTAGGCATCTCCGCCACTACATACAAACATGTGTTTTGCCAGCCGAACAACCTAATTGGCTCCCAGGGTACCACAGGAATAATTACATGCTTTAATTATCTATGCTCGAACGTCTGCCGACCCAAGTGCCATCGCCCATATATTTCGAATATATTTCGCAGGCGGTGCAGTGCAAGTATAGTCAGTAAATTCCCTTTGGCAGACTGAGAGCCGCTGTACGATACAGGGGCAGCACTGGGAAGCTAAAGTTGAGTGGGCGGGCCAGCTGGTAAATGGACGCTACTCGAATCGACGATTGTTCTCTTCGAACACAGAACCGACCTCATTAGAAGTTGGCCCCAAGGGCTAAACCACTGAAGTTTGTAAACAGTGCAAAGTTCTGCCTATTCCTGCTTTTGCCTTTCTGTTGTTGCTATGCATTTCTCATCAAATATTGAATTGCATTAAACGCGTTATTTATGGTACGACTTTGCTACAGAAGATGTACCAGCACTTAGAGTTTGTTCAACGTGTGTTTAAGCATATGCGTCACCACTAGATTTACGCTATAACTGATAACCAAATAGCGTTTACCTATTGGAAACATATATATAGTCAAATATAAGAGGATGAGCTATACTGCATCAGGTGTTTACGCGATCCGAAATAAATAGTCAGCGTAAATGTCATATTCAATATGACATTCTTATTCAATAAGAATGAACTACAACTATGAAGAAAATTAACCACTGTTAGTAATACCGAACTTCAGGTCGAGCTTGTAACTTTAATGGGAAACCACAGTGTTAAAGAACATACATAAAACCACTGAAACGATCCGAGGGGCCACGATGGCCATGCGTATTAAGAGCTTAAGAGGCACTTTTTGCTAGTGGGAGAAAAGTTATTTTAATTTTTAGAGAGTACGGGACTAAGCGCGCGAAACAGCAAAGAATCGAAAAATTCGAGCACATGGGTTGTACATGTATCTCCAGGTAGTGCTGGTTAACTACACACTCCAAATTTCGCTAATATGGCGCACCTGTTTCGAAAATCGATGGCCGAAGACTTTAGCTCACCTTTGTATTTTTTCATACTTCGTCAACGTATTTTCTAAATACAACATATTTTTTATATATATCACAAGATTTTATCAATATGGCATCTCAAAAATTGTAATAAGTCAACGCGTTTATGGTGCGAAAATGGATAAAGGGAATCATTAGAGCAATTCACTCGCAAGGAAAACAAATCCTTCTCTTCTGTAGGGTCGTATTCCCGCTTAGGGTATATCCTAAGTATACGAACATAAGCCAATACACAGATTCCTGTAAGATCCTACGTATTTTAGTACACCAACAAAAGAATGCGACAAACCTTTAAATTTTCCTCCAACTGTCTATTTTGATTACGCTTGACTAGTGTTTAGTTTCTGGCGGTGGACTTTTTACATCCAACGCTCTCAAACGCCAGAGATTTGTTGGATGTAGTACTATACCTAGACCCCTTGATAACACATACTCAAATCAGCCCTGGTCGAAACTGATACACCTTGAATACTTTATTCATCTACCTTTGAGCCTGCCATTAAGGTGGAGTAACTTTGACCCTCTTAATTCTAGTAAATAATTTATTGATGCCCCTTTCTTTTTGCAATTGGCAGTGACTATCATGAGGTAACCATGCGCACGCTTCCCAGTAACGTGCTATAATAACACATTTGACCAACTGGCAGGCCACATGGGGCTTTTTAAAAAAAAAATCTTTAATCTATTCATTTTAATCTCATACGTGTCCCGAATGTTTCTTGAACTAAATTTCAAAATTTTAAAAAATGCCCATAAAAGAGGCATAACCAATTTTGCGAGACAAAATATTTGGTTCTTACCTTTCGGGTTGGCCCACACTTTGACGAACCCGTCGTCCAACTGTAGAGGATGTCATGTTCTTGGCTTTGAGCGGCCTACGCAAGTTACTACATAATTATAGATAACGTTACCCTCGTGGCTCACCGATGGATATCAGGTGACTAAGAACATTTACATCGGGCCGTAAAGGAGTTTTAGATATATCCTCTTTTTTGCTGCTAGGAAGGAGAGTAATATATCAATTAGCGGATAACAACGTCTTTGAGCTGTTTAATATGAGAGTCATAAGAATGAGCCACAGTAAAAGTCTACTGGGTACTCAACAAACCCTAGGTTTTACACTTGCCTTTAAATTGAACTCTCACGTACTTGACTATCACAGTCAGCCTGATAACTTTGCTCTCTAGAACTTAAGCACTGCGTGGTTACAGTATTCAATATATTGTAAAAAATGCATGCGTTTCGACTTCTACCGGCGTAATTGAACGAACAAATTAGTACCCATATTGATTCTTACGTTGCCCTCGTTTACGTAGAAAACACGTGCTTCTGCCTTTCGTTGTCTGAAAAGCCCAAGTCTGGTCGGGTGTAACTGCGCTCTAATTACCCACGTTCAGTGATCTCGTCTTCCATCGCATTTCCATCACGGCTATATGTCAATACGCGTGCGCAGTTCGATTACGGGGCGCCTCAACTTAACATTCTTATCTTAGCCAGCAAATATATATTTAAAAATAGAACAATAAGAACTCTCCGCGACTAGTCCAATTCGTATAGACTCTTTTAATAAGCGGTACCACGAAACAAAAGCGATCTTGACTTAATAAATATCATGCAATGTCAAAACGGCTGAGCGACTTGGAGCATGGGAAGACAATTCTAACGATCTAGGCGTTTCTATTATCTCAAAAGTACTGGCGCTTGATTAAATGATTTACACTAGAGTGATCATAAACCTGTAGCTTACAAATGGGCTCAGCAGAATTCAGTATATCGTAGCAGATATTTTAGTTCTATAGTGTATGAGATATAACCAACCAAGTGATCTAAGGTACCAAGTAGTTGAAAATTCAAGTCACATAAGCCTACAAATCTTCAGGTACGACAGATCAAATTGACTAAAGGCAGTATAAGGCCATAGACAGATCAAATTATTACAACTGACTCTCATCTTTTTTTGTTTGCGTTAGTTCTTATGATAGCCTAGAAGGTAACGTGTTTGCCTACTAATCCTAGGCACACGCTGTGGTCTACATTCAAACTCGGACATAGGCACACTTCGTTTTGTGCCAGCCATCTGATGGAAAGCCTAACGGCGATACCAGGCGTAAAATTCAAAACATAGAAGGTCGTTACCTCGTGCAATACGAAGCGCATAGAGAAATACTTTTTTGCTTCCTGATTTTCAATAGTTCCAATTAACAGTTAGAAATTTTCCATTGGCACTGCCTATGTATCGCCTGGCACAAGCCTTAGTGATTAGAAGCAAGCTACAGAAATACGTAGGCATTGGCCAGGTTTCAGTAATTCGCTTCCTTTCTTTATTTGGCTAATCGAGAAGCATGTCCCTCCTCGCGTGAACTCCCGCGACTTAACGAGCTATGGTTAAATTACGCGCAAAGCATTTCCCGAACTTTTAGGGCACTTAAATGACACGATGCTGCCTTTTCTCGTCGTTCCGAAACAGACTTGGAGATTTCCTGACAGTCCGGTCTTGCGCCTAGGTGTATGCTGTCTTACCTTCGTCGTTGAGTATTTTTTGCCTCGCTTATTCCCTTGATTATTCTTGCAATTTAGTGAATGGAGGCATATGGCTGAAACAGCTCCATTACATTAGCTACACTTATGAACAGGGCATATGGCTCAGCTAGTTAAAGGCCGACCCATACCTGGAATTATAGTTAATTACTATTAGGGAGCGAATCTGTTCACTGGTGAGCGTATGTAGCTATTTTTTTAGTTTTTATCCCTAGAATGTTTTTTTCTCTTTCCAACGATATGTTTCATATGTGTTCTAATGAGTGTTCTTTCTCAGAACAGGGCAGCCGTGCGGTTTCATTTACGTGACCCAAGATGTTCGACCAGGCTCAATAGCTGCTTGACGGCACCTAAGAGACCTGTTTTGTTTACATGTTCGATTGTACCGAAGTGTGTCATCTGTGGAGCAAGGAATGAGTCTTTCAGCACGTACATTATCTGTTGAACTGACAGAAAGCTTAATTTAGAATACATTGCTTTCTGACTTACGGTCGCTTCGATGGCTTCTTTGTTGATGGATGTTCCTCGAAAACTTCGGGGAGCAGAACTCATGCTACTATTGCCTCGTGCTTCGCGTTTTTTTCGCCCTGGATAACTTTCATTTGGGCCAGCTCGGAACGAAATCCATGTCAATGCCCGTACCGCTGTCTGTGACACCTATTGAATCATTTTACACCGTAACAACATCGTCATCTAACAGTATCGTCGTCCAAGTACCATCGGACAGCTCGTACGATTATCTTATTAGTATCTATCCCTTCATAGGCATTTTGTCTATGCTTGTGTTTTCCGGCATAGTACCCTTGCCGCTTAAATTGAAACTTACAATGCGACCGTGCTCCTTAATAGTCAACAGTATATATCATTTAATGAATAACTTATCCGCATGGTAATGTTTAGACGATCCAAGTGGATTGTCGAGAGATTAACCAGGCAAGAGGCAAAGATCCGCGTCTCTGTCTCACTCGAAACAGCCGAATGACAGGCTGAATGATTGGTTAACAGTGAAAATGTGGATGTTCTGTTTAGGATAGGTTGTTTGCTATCTGTAAGGCAGAATAAGTCATATTACCAATTGTTGGACATTTGGATGATTGCAGGTTTCTTTAGCGGAGCGGTTTCCGCAGAAGCGGAACTACCCAGCTACAATAAAAATAATAAAGCAAACAATAATTTACGTCCGCGAAATCAAATCGGTCAAGATAGGCCACCTGGTTTTTATAATGTCTATGTTGTGCCGCAGGCCCTAGCGTAGGTCAATGGGAGGCCCCGTCCGGAACTTTCTGGCTGCGGAACTAGTCTGGCTGTGTGAAAGCTGTGGACAGCTTTTGTCTGCTGTATCTGCGATTTGGTTTATTCCTTATTTTTCGGTCAGTATGTTACGGAAGGTAAGCGGAACAAGGGGTAGCTACACCTGATTCTCCTGGAATGTCATGGCCATTTACACGGTTGAAACCATCTCTAAGATAAGGGATCAGCGATACGGTTTGTAGTGGTAGCGTCTCTATGAAATTAATCATTGACAATTTGAAACGGAAATACTATTTCGATGGTGGAAGCAGTAGACCGAACCAATTTTTGCCCAACAATTAACAGCCGGCTCTCGTCTTCAACTAGTCAGTCAATTTATTTGATTTATGTACGCTAGAATAATGATTTCGTTTGTTATTTCCCATTACATCGCCGTCCACTTACAATATAAGAAAGCAGAATACATCTGTCGTTTTTTTCTACGGTGTACGTAGACGCTTTGTAAGTGATAAAAGGAACAACTTCACGTTTCAATCTGTATTCCTGATATGTCCTCCTGAGAGGATAAATCAGTTAGGAACGTATAAGGCGTGACGTTTTTCATAGCTGCCTCATCAAACTTAGCATCAGGACGATACTCGTTTTAGTTTAGTTCAGTTCTGTTTATTAAACAAAAGTTCAATGGTAATTTATCTCAAAACGCACAGTTGGGCGCAATCGTTTTTACCTGGATTAGCTGTGGTTTTTTAATACCGCTCTCTTTCCACAGCGCTTTGCAACGGTTACTGTAACCTAGTTAGCCAATAGTGAAGGCTGTGACAATACCAATCGTTGTTAAATCAAGGAGAGTACGGTCAGCAAAAAAAAAAACCCTATCATTGAAGAATATGTTTTTTCTATTAACTAAATAGAGACCCAACTATCTCTCGAAAAGTAAATTCCTGCTAATAGAAACAAATACATTAGGCTGTCGGATCAGGTTAAAGATGTAACATTCTGAAGCGGAGTCGTAGCCAGCTTATGTATTTATGCTTTACAAGTATCAACGTTCTTGCCTGAAACTCTCAGGCTGGTTCAGTTCTGCCTCTGTTTCATCAGCTGTTTTCTGTGGATACCGCCTGCTGGCTTGTTAGCAAAGCTTCACGAATTCGTTGTCGAATAATATCAGCTGTCGGCTGAAAAGTAGCTTTGCTTCGTGTGCAGAACGGTCTTTCACTGATTTCTGAAAGCCCTTTCTTCGAACTAGTGAAGGGAGGGAAATATCTTTTAGATGCTATATCACCGGCGTGTCATTTAGCTATATCTATATAACCCTAGAAATTGATTCCGGTTATCTCACAATTTAAAAAAAAATTGAAATAATCACTAATAAAATTGTCCCGTTTATCTATGCGCCGTTTTTATTAGGCGTCCTCATTAGACTGATGAACCAAAACACTCGTAAAGGTACGACTGTACTGACAACGCATTGCGTTATAGAGACAGGTTTCCTCCAATGTTAAATTGAACATTATATTCTTAACAAAAATGGCAACGAAAGGTCCAGTTTTTTTCACACTGTGATATCTTCACACCTCTGGCATCGCAAATGTAAACTTGTTCGTCTAAGGAAATACTGTTATCGCTAAAAAAACGGATTATAGTACGAAATAAGAGGCCCTTTACTAGCCGTATCTATTTGCGTACAACCAGTACAATCGTCCCCCCCCCTGCCTTACAATGAGCTAAATGACAGACCTAGCCGCGACCGGGAAATTTCACCGTAACAACAACTGTTGATAAATACGACAAGGTAATTCATATAGAAATTAGTTTGTTTACCTCAATAGATCTCAAAATCATGACAGCTAACGCTCCCCGTTCCCGTAATCTACCGCGTCTATGTAGATCAATTTCATTGATTAACTAGTGTCTCTGGTCAAGCGTCCAGAGCGTAAGAATGGATGATTTTGTTGAAAAAAAAAATGAACGAGAAAATCTAAATAAACGGTGAGAACGATAAAAATAAACGGTGATTGAGAAAATGTTAAGTGTATAACTAAACAAGCTATAGCGATGTTGGTCTTTATTACTTAAAAAATAATATAAACATTTCTTTATCTTTAACTGACGAGGGACATATGTAGAATCTTGCATTGAAGTCGTGAGAAACTATCATTCTTAGCACTATCAAAAACTATGCAGTTAACCATTAGGTAAAACTGTTACAAGGCATGGACTACTTCACTTTTCATAGGGCATTATTTGGGTGCACCAAAAGCTGATTTCTCGACTTCAATCTTTGAACAATAGCAAACGGAACTTATGACGGAACGTCACCGAAACGCCCAAGTCACGCCTAACCTGCGCTACGACTTCACGATTAAACTACTATGCACACTCATATTAACATCTTATTGTGACTTCGCCATTTTAACCATTCGGCTGAGGGTCGTAGTATTCTTTCCCAACTTGATTGTCACGAGGGTTACAAAATGAAAAATTGTCCAGATACAATTTGTGAATTATGCCCCTTGAAGAGGCTTGTTTAATATCCAAAATAAGTATACAGAATACACAGCAACTTTACGACCCTCCTACCGACGACTTCTAAGGAGAGGTAGATGTGCGATTCGGTAAAATGCCCTAAAAGAAAAAAATCAAAACATATTAGTATAAAGCCATTGCTATTCGGATACGAGGTTCAGTTATGAGGTATTTCTACTATTGATGCAAAAGCAACGTCGTTTCTTCAACGCCGTGTCAAGCCGCCATCACCTAATAGATTCTTTCGAGAAAGTGACTACACGATGCGTTCTCGGAACTGCTGAGCTAATTTCTTTTCTTCAAATCTGAATAACTCTTCAGAACTATGGAACAGAAGTACCAATTCGACAGACGTTCAGCGCAACTTTAAAGGCAGATCATCCTCTATCGAGTCATTTGTGTTCTATATATTGGTATTCCATCTGACTAACAGGTGTCAGTTATCGAACAGCAAATGCTCCTATTGGGGTCGTACTTTAAGAAACTGTACTCATGTATGGCCATCTTCAATACGATTAAACGAAAAACGCTCCAACCGGTGAGATGACTAGAGAATCGACGACATCTTGATCAGAGGTCACTGAAGGACAAGCTGGTAACTCGAGTGTGTCTGTCAATGAGTGATCTCAGACCATTAAGCAATCAAACGCTTACATATGAGGCTTAACATAAAGCTCCTCAGTAATTGGGTTATTACTTCGGTCAATGCTAAATAACCTGTAATTTCATGTTATTACTATGGGATGGTATCTAGGACCAAGTCAAAGACGGCGGCTATATTTGCAGCCGGGTGACTCTTAACCCTTTCATTAGAAAGACGGAGTAAACGAGATAAAAATGTGTGGACATAGAGCCTGACCCCAAAACAACCGCACCGCTTCCACAGACATTTTAATATCCGCCTGGTTGAACTTGGAACATCGAAAATTATTTTATCACGTTCTGCGAAATTGAAAATTGTAATAAAATAATCGAAAGGCCTCTATATCGTTAAGCCCGATCCCGTTAGTACGCGTTATAGTTAGATCAGAATATAGCTTTTTATAGTAAAATGAGTAAAGCTACTAGAAATAATAATTATTACTAGTAATTCCTCTGTCGTCGCCATTCAGCGAACGAAATAGCTTAGTGCTTAACGGACACTTGGCATACAGATAGTGCACGTTCTGTTTGAAGTTTAGACTGCAGTATCACCGGTGAGCCCCATGGTAGACTCTCAGTCCATGGCAATGGCGACCTTTCCTTATCACGACGAAGAACCTTATTGGTACTCGTTCGTGTGGTTGGAGGCTCTAGGTAGTAGAGTGGTGACGGTGCCCACTAATTTCGTTCTGTTCGTGTACCTGACCCGCAGAGTTTTCTTTCCTTCCATTATATAGAAAGATATGGGATAATCTACGTATGTGCATCCGCAACACGAAATCGAGCATCGATGCTGGATGCATTTGGCTCTCCCCGAGAAATGGGGCGTCGGGGTACCTAATAACTTTAGTATTGCGCTGTTTAACGAGGCATACTAAAGCAGGTTGTTTACTCGAACGCTACATTTGAGCAAGCCGTCTGTCTGATTTAAACTGACAATTTCCAGTGCCGCCTTTCATTTCGGAGCTGAATACCTCGAGAAGGCATGAAACGCAGCAAATTTGACCGATTCGCTTCTATATACCGATTTTAATACACATTTATTACATTATCAATTGTTATAACTCGTAAGTCAACCCGGTGGTTATGGACCATCGAAGAAAGTTGATTGTTAGCTTTGAAAATCGTCAAAAATTAAGCTCGTTTAACTGACGCCAGTTCGCTTAACTTTACGCATATAAGGAGTGCTTCAATATTTCGAAAACTTTTCAAACTTTATAAAGAACTTGTGGAAAACGAACGAGACGTGCGAGCGCGCGCTTGATTCGTCTGCCTAACAGGCGACAACTAAGGTTATATGTATATGTACAAGCCTATAAATGTGTACATATATGTAGTATTCATGCTCTTTCTCTTTTAGCAAATGTAAAAAAAACTTTGCCAACGCAAATCCTCTCTGAAGGAGACGACCTTTCTTCGTTAATCACACTGACCCGACCCACCCACCCACCCACGCCCACGTCCGCAAATTGCGCACCCCAGATGAAACAATTTTCTTGACGATATGCCGCTCGTTCTGTTATTCACTGTTACTGACTCGTAAATAGTTGCTAAGTAGGCGCCGGACATTTGCAAATACAGCAAAAAGGGTGCACAGACGTTACAAACGGTCTATGCGGACTCGGTGGCGGAAGTGACACTTCATTCCATGTATCGCTGTAGCAAATTGAAAACTCGAGGGCCTTATTATATAAAGCTACGCTGAGGTGTCGTCATAGCTGTACAGTGGCAACTGCAATGCCGAATGAAAGCTTTAGCAGAACCCCAGTCTCGTACGACGTTGTTCGAAAATAATCATAGCAAGGCAGACTTCTCGATAAGACGAACTTTTTATGGCATTTATGTATATACATACGTGTATTATTTGCTGTTTACAAATAAACTCCTCTGCGTCTGTTTCAATAGAAAAATGCTTAGTGGTTATATTCAAAGCTGGTCAACAACTGATTTTGCCAATCTTTCTCTAAAACCTCTATATTTTTAATTAAAATCAACGAATACGAAAGAATATTGTATGAATTGTTAGATTTTCCACTCTAAAGTCTACCCATTCTTTTCTAGCCACCTTGTTGTTAAAAAAAACAAGCAGCAAACACTTCGTTTTGTATTTCTACCTTTCTCTAAAGGCGAGAGGGGCTCGTCATGAGTCGTCTGAAAACAAAGGGGTCTTTTGTCAGCCTTTCTTACAAACTGGTGTTTATCACAACAAGTGACTTTAGTGAAGAGTGCTTAGGTGTTGTAAAAGGGTCAACTTGAATGTCCGATCCAAGCACTGAAAGCTTGGGTTTCAACGAATTACGCGGTCACTCGATAATCATGTCGCTAAGTTGGTATATACGGTATAAGGTAGGTAACTAGGAAGAGATAACTTGTATAGCAAAACTGTTATGTACTGTATATGAGACAGGCTTGGCATGCAAAAATATAGAACTAACGTTTTCTACCTCTTTTTTTTCCAACAGTGTTGTACATATTTCAGCAATGCAGGGAGTTGGCAGTGGTTCGTAGAAGAACAGAACGAGATCTAAGGTTTTCATTTTTTTTCTTTTGGGTCCTTTCTTCTTTGTCACTCTGTTTGCAGGGAATATTTCAACTGGAAGATATTTCATTTATCACGCTTTTTTGGTCTCCATCGAAGAGGACTGACCTGACATCCGTCCCCTGGAGACGGCCAAGTAAAGCTGCCCCTCAAAAGCAGAATGTATCCAGTAAGCGAAACGGAGCGGACGGTCTCGCTCGTACCTATTCAAATGTGCCCACTCTTTTTAGCGAATCACGTTAGCGGTCTTTCACTGGTATTTTGGAACAAACGAATATCGTCTTGCCTGCTTCGCTAGAGACAAAGCAGGCAAAAAGGAGAGAGGAAAGAAAGAGCAGAAAAGAAGGAGAAATTGAAATAGCTATATTCACTATAAGTTCTCCTGAACTCCACTTGTCATGTGAAGTTTATACGGCTAGAAAGCCAGTCATCGAAACACCAGATATACCGAGATACTTTAACGTAAAAGCGACCATATTACATAGAATTGCGACTGAAAAAATGTCACACTCGACACAATTACATCTCTTTTTTATAGTACTATACTGTAGTACTTACTAAATGACAACGCAAGCTATGTTCCTAAAAAAAAAATATGTGCCTGTCTGCGACCATTTATTTTTCATCTTAGGACACTTTTCTCAAGTTGGAGATATTTCGTTTATTTGCAGCTTTTCAGCGCTTATTTTCAAGGTCATGCATACCGTCACGTTTTCCAGAAAATTACAGTGATACAAAAACATGTGCCTTTTTCTTATATACAAGTTCATTATTCAAAACCGCAAGGTGATATTTTTCCAACGTCTAATGACTTTGTGATTACTACCTTCATAGCCACGCGTGTACGAATCGGTGAGGTTCCGAAAAATCTGCGTATGACTTTGGAGGAAATTTTCAAGTCAAAATGAAAACATTCAAGGTGGTATTTACTGTACTTTTAAGGCCTGCTCTGTTCGATGAATAAATAAAAATACTAAAAATAGCCGAGCCTTGCTTTCTAAATGCTCGGTGAACGTCAAATGATCACCTGTGATCATATGATATGAGCATAAATCAATAGCATAGTTTATAGTGTAAAGATTTGTTATTACTGTGAACTGATGCGTTCAACCTGTGACCTCTCTCTAAAAATGGCACATATTTTTACGGTTTTTTAAAATGGATTTGAACTCATTGTACGGCAAGCGGCTCCCGGTAAAAAAAAGTTGGTAAAAATGGGCGCTTAAAATGGGCCTGGTCTAGTGAATAAGGAGGGAATTACAGTTTACTTTTAATTACGATTTATTTTAGTATTCGTAGAAAGCACTTGCAAAGCAGCGTACACGAGAACGATTAGCGTTCTCTGAAGGTCTGCGACTCCATGAAATGATAAGGTGTGATAGTGCCCTACACACTCAGGAAATGGCGTAACTATAGAGGGTTGCTGAGATACACATGTCTTGAATGTGAACCAATGAGAAAAATTGTTTGTGTAAACTCAACGCAAATAACTTCTGCAGTATACGTTTTTATCTAACATGCATGTTAGGTAGAAAATTTGAATAGGATGAACACACGCTTGCCCTACATAGGACAGATAATCAATAAAAAGCTTTACCCGATTCCTTTGCCGGAAATTTAAAATATTGCTCTCACTTCGACAGTCTGATGTTGGCCGTATTCATTCAGAGCCTTCTGCAATGATTTCCTTACACATTAGACATTTCATCTTCGACAAGAGACACATCGTATTTGCCATCTTCTTTCGTTACTTCCCGATGCTAGAATCAGCGTGGTTTTTGGAAGGGAGTCTCTTTTCAGTTGTGGTGTTAACTCCTCGGAAACAAAAGCAGACATCGAGAACTGATCATTTCAAGCCAATACGTTGCATGTTCTCTTGAATCATTAGAGAGCAGATTTCCTGGCTCATAGCGGTGGAATGATATATTTTATAATATTTACATACATTTTTGGGTGGATGTATCATGCTGGCATTGATTGGACACGCCCTGTGATTAGCACCGTTTTCGGCCACAATTCACCCTACCGAAGGTCTACCGCTGCAGATAGCAACAGCTACTGGCTGTCTCAACTTTTGGTGGAAATCGAGTGATCGACGCTAACTACGGGGAAAATCGTTAATTTCAAGGTGAAATAACGGAGAAGGCCCAAATGATGTCGTGAGTCTCTCGTGGGTGAATAAGGTAGATTTAAGACGAGCGCAAAACTGGGTGAGCGAGGAGCCACATAGCAAGTGGGTCAAAACGTTTCTAAAGAAATAAACAGGTTTGGTACAGTGGAAGCGTAAAGAAGAAAAGGTACTTTTACGAAGACATCGAAGAATCCCAATGGCTAATGGAAGGTGGAATACCGGATTACGACTTGGCCATCTGTGATATCATACGAATAGTCTATGGGCTCACAGCTTCTGCCGTTCAGGCGTTAATGAACTAACGCTCGACTCAAGTGACGGCAAACTGTACATTATTATTATTATTACTATCTACCATAGCAAGCAAACAAATGCTATTCGAATGAAAGATAAAAGCCTTTTAGGACCATAACAACTTACATTGTGACACTAATTAAAGCGGTGTAAAGATTTTTCGTAACAGCATACGGTAGAAAAAGCTTGTTCCAAGGAGCGAGTTCATAGGGCATTGCCGAAACACAAAGTTAAAATAAGTTAAGATGCTTACTATAATAATAATTATCGTTTGTTTAGAAGCAGTGTTCATTTAACAATTCTGATCCGCAATTGCGCTTTTTTATTACCTCCAGCTGTACTTTATTCCGGTGTTAATGCCACAGGTAAGTTTTGGCGTTTACTTAGCAAAAACGCGAAGTCGTGTGCTTGGGTTAAACTATAATATAGAAGACGGCGAGCCGAAATATTTCAATATTTTTGAATAGTCTCTCCGAACTAGGGTATTTTTTGTTACTCCCTCTAGTGATCCCTTTCGTGAAAACAAGTCTTCAGAATAATCTCTTGGGTAAAGCGTCAAAGGCTTTTCCATTGGAAAGGGCAGCTCGGGTGGGTTTTGTTGGACTCATGCGGGTCTTCCCCAATAGATTTACCTGGCACACGTCAAAGGCTGAAAAGGCTACATATGGTTTTTCCATTGACGTGTAATAGAAATCAATATGTCCGAATGGCTACGGGCATTGGACTTAAATCCATCAGGTCTGGGATGTGACCCCTAGCCAATGCTCAGTAATTTTTTTAAATAATTCATTAGTATCTACTTGCTTTTTATTGCCCCGTATATCATTACATTCTCTACGCGCAAGATGTTTCTACACCATTACGAGTAAGATCTTTAGCAGGATACTGATATTAAGAGGCTTCAGAACAAAGAATGTATGTGTGTATAGTTTATATTAGCTATGAGAAAGTGGTAGCTTAAATTTATACATTTCTCTAGTCTGATCATCGACTCAATAAGTTTCGAAATTATCGAAAATCGAGAAATAATCCCGATCCAATAATAAAAAAGCACTCTTTTACCACAAAGAAATAAATAAATCTTTATGTTTGGTGCGGATGTACAAATGTTCGGCATCAAAACATTTATCTAACCCGCCGCAAAGACTATTTGTCTTTAAGAGCGTTAATAATTATTAAGAGCTCATTGGATAGCTCTAAGCTGCGTTTGCATAGATATATCTATCTCTGTATATTGCTATGGCTTGAAACGTAGAATGGCTTTCCACACTTTGTAAATTGGCTTTCACATGAACTATTGACTTTCGGCGTCTTGACTCTGTTGCTGAAAAGTTAGGATCTGGCGTCGCTCGTCATCTAACGGTCGTTATACCGGAGTTACTTTTGAACGCCGGCTTATTGGCAACTGGGTTTTTGGTCGTCTTGTAAAGAGCTCCCGATCGACCCCAAAGAAAGTATAATGCGATACTTAATAGGATTATACTTCTAGCGATTCTGCCATTCGACCTCGGGAGAAATGATGTGGAATAATTTTCGCACTCCATTATCTTCAACTCTTTCATAAACTCCTACAAGAAATTCTATTAAAATACCCTAAAATAGTCTAAATGTTAGGGATATAACGTGGCCAGTGGTAATATATCGTTGTTGTAGAAGACTAAAGCTGGTTATGCCTTTGGATCTAGAAAGAGCTCGACTGATTCGTATATCCATTTTTACAGCTTAAGGCCTAACCTAATTTTTTTAACATCAGCCTTTGCCGAAGGCGGCTTTAACCTCGGCCGAAGTATTGACCTTCTGTCGGGACGTTCGTAGATAGAATTAGCCTTCGGTCGACGTTTAACAGAAAATCGTAGATCGCCGTTCAGTCTACGTCTACTACTAAACATATATATCTTAACTAGACCTCTGCTCGATTTTAAAAAACGTACATGCTTGTTTTTCCATAACAAATAACGCTCAAGTCGAGCCACTGCGTGTAATTCGCTAGCTCGGTATGTGCGACGGCATGATTCAAGTCGCCTTCATAAAGCAGAATCCCTTGCCAAACGATACTGCTTCTGCAGTTTTTCTGTACAGGATTACATCTGTCCATACAGCATCTACGAATTTCACTTCGCGAAAACGCGTTTCTTCCTTCATCGTGACAAAAAAGGAACTCATTTTATGGAGGAAGTCGCCGGCCATCTCCGCTGCTGTTGTTGACAGCGCGAAGACAAAATCGCTACTGCCCTTACTAGCAGTAGAGTTACAACAGTTGCATTATAATATTAGAGTAATACTAGTGATGGCATAACAGCCGGTTAGTGCACTGGTCGATTGCTATTTGGGTGGACGGACAATGGCCAGATTGCTCTGCTGTAATTGACGCAGCGAAGATGTAGTAGTAGTATAGCGGGGGCAAAAAGGAAGACCATGCCGGTACCTTTATATGTCCGACGTACGACCAACATTTCCGGTCGCCATTCATTCTAGTCTAGTTATGGAACTAGCACAGGTAGTAAGCGGTGGGGTCGCGGTAAAAATAGGGAAAAAATAACAACAACAACACATTCACTAGCAACAACTGTACCAACCTAAAATTTCAAATAATGATTCTATAAAGGCTCTCAGTAGCATTAATTGCACCACTAGCACGTAGGATGCATAGGACGAGCCAGCAAATCAGATGCATCGATTGGCATTAAATGAGATTTTATAGGACGAAGCAGTGGACAACATGTCGTTCCATTTAGGTCCAGACTGTGTCAATGACGAAAAACAGTAGACACTTTCGTAGTGAAATAGATGCGGTTCTATTCAAGGTACAGGTCCACCATGCTCACATAACATCAACAGTAAACAGTAGAAAGAGGATTGCATAACCCTTTCGTCTAGTAAGCATACAACAACATACCTCTTGTTTCTGATCTACTTTCTTTAGCAGGATAAAAGCATCTCCGCAACATCACTCTCACAATGGGAGAGCTTACGCAGCTATTACGACTTCAATGCAGTAATGACGTATGAGGCGAGCCAGGCCTAGCATAGGTTCGGACCGTTGCTAACCCTTGTTTCTTATAAGGGTATCTTTAAGCGTGCCACTATCCTAAATTAGTAACTTGATAAATAAAAACGTAGGTAACCAAACTAATCAACGAAATAAATTATTCCAGGTGAAAAACCGGTTTAGCTAAGGAGGATGCTAATATAAAAAGCATTGATAAGCACGTCGAAACGTACTAGATCCACTTCGTGGAATGTAAAAACTCAAGCAGGTCCATGTTGTTTGCAAAAAGATTAAAACTGAGTCATCGAACCCCACGAAGCTCGTCTAGAATCAAAGCCTCCTGGGGGAGCTCGTCGTCACCGATGCAAGTTTAAACTGTTTGTTATGGAAATTATCATGGAGGTGAATCTAAGTTCGCTCAAGTCTAGACTATTCGATTCGAGGTATATTGTATCCCCTTCGGCAAATCAAATTAGCTTGAACCTGCTGAGCTTACAAAAATCTTCTTTATTATAATTTATTTTACTACAGGACAGAACATGGGCACCGAAAGTGAAGTGTCTTTGTTAGTCATCGGTTTTGTTCAAATTATATAGGATGACTGTGCCTCTGCAGTCCGCATGAGTCTGTTTATGATGATGCTTATGCATTTTTTCTTTGTCTTTCCTCTGATGATGATGCACAGCAGTCACATCGTGCCGTTAAATCGTTATACCTTTAAAACTAAATCTCGTATTCGTTATAAGACAGTTTTAAAACGGCTTAACTTACTTCGGATAGTTGTAATGACTGTGATATCATAAATTCCCTTGCTTTCTCACTTTTTTTTCCCTTTCTTAGATAGGCGATTTGTCGATGAGTGCGTTACCTATTTTTAGGCTATCCTCGACGACCGACAAAGTTACGCTGTTCTTGTCTATATAGGTATATGCAAACTTAGTGAGCATTCCTTAAGAGGACAGTTAGTAATTCTATGGTTCGCTCATGCATGTGTTGTCACTGTGCTCCTTATCGGTGTGCTATACATGTTGACTTAGGGCTTTAACCTATGGATCCCCCAGCGGGAACGAAAATCAGCTTTCCTGAATTGTCCACAGTGACAGATCTATATACATGACGAAATTATTTATTTCAATCATTACCTTAATTCAAAATGACGAATCTGTTGGTTTTTTTTACAACCGGAGAAGGAAGAGTAAAAAACAAAGGTGTTCCTAAAAAAATCCTATTAAATTTCATGCGAGTACGAAAGAATAATAACTATAACTAACATGTAGACTAGCATGTGCTCAAACGAATAAAATTGATCTTCGAAGTGATAAACGTCACAAGATTTCCAAGTGCTTAGTGGCAGATGGTTACAGACTGACCATTGAACTTAAGCGCATACACAAACATCAGTTTCTGCTATGTTTTTGTGGTTACGTGGCGATCACACGCTAACTACCTCATAAATTAGAGATAATCAATAAATCTGATCATCCTTTAATACGCGTTAGATTTTATTTAAAACATCTAAATAACGCCTATCCTAAGTGTGTTAGGTAAGTTAATTATTGGCAGCCTTATCATGTTTGTAAACTGAAAGGGGCATCACTGTACCGATGCATTACTGTGGTTTTCGTAAAATTTTGTATGGAAGAAATCGTATGAGGGAACACACTGTGTATTGATAATACGTCCAAGTATACGATCCATCAGGTAAAGAAGTCAACCAAAAGAAAGACCTAGGCCATGTTCGTCGTTGACCTCCTTTTTCCGCTCGAGCTTACTGCTTTGTACATACCTTTGCAAAATTTAGATTGCTTATATTCGTCTTCTTCTCTCCGGTCACTATTGGCACCATTTGTTGCGCCTAGAGCTCTTACTCGTTTTCTTTTTCCCAAAAGTCAAATTTGTCTTCATTTATCCCCCCAACCCCGCTGTCCCTTGCCTTGTTCACAGCCCCTGTGACCCAGACGTCAATCGAGTATGGCGTTGAGTTTTTTTTTTTACCCTTAAGCCAATGATTGCTATAATAATAATAATAATAAGCAGTCATCAGTACACAGATTATAGCTGCAAGTACCACTTTTCAAAGCTACCATATAGCTACTTGTATGCCCATATTGTTGTACTTCAGGAGTCCGGTGACTCAAAACGAGGCGAACCGCAATAATCAACCCAAACATGAACAGTGCCGAAAACTGTCTTCCTTAAATGATTCACTTTTGTCAGGATCATCAGTAATAATTGGACGTATTTGGCATTTCCTACTTAAGCATTAACAAATGACGACCTAACCATACGTGTACGTAGCCATACACGGCTCATGTACATTCAATAGGTAATTACATTGGCTTTCATATCTCGTACAGCACCTGCTTCAGTTTCAAAAGAAAAAACTACAAATAATATGCAAAAGGATTTATGGACATTATGGCCACCGAAGCAATGTATATATGGTTGAAAGGATATATTCTAGCAAAGTGTGCTACGCGGACACTGTCCTCTGTTTAGTCTTGTTGTTGTTGTTGTTGCTGTTGTTGTTGTTGTTGTTCTTCTTCTTTTTCTTCTTCTTCTTTTTCTTCTTCTTCTTCTTC
>NW_019213926.1:48185-81040 GCF_002532875.2 Varroa jacobsoni | reverse complement strand
TTATAACACAGGCAAAAGCATCACGGCGACTTTTGGCTGGGTATCGACCCACTATACAAGTTAAGTATACAACACAGAGCACACTGACACAATGCAACGGCAACGATGCATGGCTCTTTTCTACTATTTCTTCTTCTCGCTCAATCTCGCACGGACTCCCCTTCGTTTTCATCTACCTAGTGTTTTTCGTTCCCTTATTTCATTTGCGTTTACTCGCCAACTGGAACTCCTATGAACTTCTATTTTTTCCCAACTCATCTTTGTTTACTCCATCTTATCGGCTTATGTACCCTTTCCCTTTCTGCTTGTTTTTACTCGTTAACGGCAAACGCTTGCTGATACTTCGGTCCAACAGAAATGTACAATTCGTCGTAGGCCTGTTGTTGTGTCAATTCGACAGCCTGTTGCTTCTTCAACACTAGGAACGTGTAGAACTTCTGCGCCACTTGCTTGCGGTTGTTATTCTGTTTTATAAGGTCCGCAAAGCGAACTGGCCGTCCGGCGTCTAACGCTGGTTTGACGTGACGCAACAGCTGCACCGTTCTTTTGTTCTGGATACGCTCTTCGAATTCCTCAAATGTTTCGTCGTCAGCCTGTTCGTCGACGTGAGGTAACTCGCCCTCCGCCTCTTCCGCCCCAATACCCATGTCGGCTGCCTGCGCCTCTGGTGCGGGCCCCTGACCTCGTCGATCCTGAGCGGCATCTTCCTCGTCGGAGTCATCGTGGTGATGCTGAGGCAGGTCCAGGGGCCCGTCCTCGTGGTCCAGGTCGCCGTGCATAGGGGTGGCAGGCGGATGCATCGGTGTGGTTGGCGGATGCATTGGCGTCTGCGGAGGTGCCATACTACCCGGCCCGTTCGCAGATGCGCCTGTACTGCCGCTTTGCTGTTGCGCTGATTGAAGCGAATCGAAGTTAGCCGAGATCTCTTCGTTGCCAATACCTGGCGTCGGGAACGTGTTATTAAAGTCGCCTTGATTATGAGCAGGTGTCGCAGGAGCAGGTGTAAACGGCGTATATGGCGCATTACAATAGTCGGTGGCCGGCGCGTGCTGGTACCCGCCCATGTCGCCCATGAAGTCTCGACCTGGTGTCGGCGGGACGTCTTCCATACGTGAACGCTTGGCCGCCGGCGTCTCAGGAGGCGCAATGTTGCTGCTTACCTGAGACGATGCTACTGTGGTGTCGTCCAAGCGGCTTTCAGCACGCTCGCGTACCGGGTCACTTTCCTCGCTAGCCTCTTCAGGAGCAGGTGGCGCCACGAGGCTTTCGTCCGACTCAACTGACCGCGTCACCAAGTGTACCTGATACAGCTTCTGGAGATACTTCGAGTGGCGGTTTTCGACAGCCGGCAATGATAGTAGCTTTTCAACCCCGCCCGTCTCTTTCCAGTGCATCAGGCGTTTAGTGGGCGGCGCTAAATCGAGGGTCGTGACGATATCGGACGTGTCTGACAGCTGTGACTTCATTTCCTCGCCGGAGATGTTTTTTACTTCGTCGATAATCAGCTTTCGTTTACGATTAGGGATCCGACGGACGGCAGGCCCCGCGTGCTGTTCTACCGTACTTGCATCGAGAGGGGCTAACGTAAATGTTTCGGGTTCTTCTCGCGGCACGGGTGCTGCTGTAATCGTTGCTTGCATCCCTAGTTCAGCGCCTATCTGGTTTTGCTCGATTTGGTTGACTCCGCCACTTATGTGACTGGCGTTTATCCCATGATGGCCCATTGTTGGTGTCATTGCGTCGTTGTTGCTTATGCTCTGCTGTTGTTGCTGACCATGTTGTGACGAGCCGTCATGTAAACTCGGCGGCTGTACATTAATGTCATCTAAATCATCAACTTCACCGTCGGCTGACGAAGGTGGTGACGGTACGCCCATACTGCCACCCGGACCAATATCGTAGTCACTTTCAGAATCGCTCATTGGCGCATTCTCGGCCTCGGCCGCTGCAGATCGGCGAGTTATTGGGGTGTCATCGAACAAGCCGGCAGGCTCGAGTTTACTTGCGTCCGTCTCTTCCTGTTCGGTACCGCCAGGCGCAGGTGGGTATAAATCACTGCGGGGTTCGTTTTCATTTTCAAGTTCGAGACCCGCAGAGTCAAGATTACCCCCAAAGCCGTCGTCATTGAGTGGTGCATCTAGAGAACTTTGACCGCCCGGTCCGCCAACGGCTAACTGGGACGCGCCTACAAGACTAGGCGCGTTCTCTTTGTTCACATGACTACTCATCTCGGTCGCTGTTAGGTTTACCGACTGTGAGTCGAAATCTAGTTGCGTTGCGTCGCGTCCAATATCAGCGTCAGCGTCAAATGACATGTCGGCATATAACTGCTCCTCGTCGTTCATCAAGCCCATTCCGTAGTCCTCTTTAAGGGTGATATCTTCGGCACGCGATTGATTTAGCGTAATTGCAGCCTCCATGTCAATGGCTGGCAAGTCCGGCATTCCAATGTCGAAATCGTGGAACACTTCGGGTAGAGTAATAGATTGTACTGCTGCCTCCCGGTTCTCCTCAGGCAAGTCGACCACTCCTGGCCGGAACGCCATTTTGATTTTAATGAACGCTTCATTACAATCTGCCAAAAGGTACTTGGCTTTTCGGGAGTAGATGCGTACAATTCCTGTGGACAGAAAACGTAGCACACAACATAGTTATAACGTACAAATATTTCGGGTTAGGAGTATATAAACAAATGTTGGATGACAAGGAATATTTGTATTAATTATCGATCCAGTCAAATAAAGTGTGTTAACCTGAGCTCCAAAAATACAGTGTTACCATGTTTATACATAGCTTAGGGTCTAGGTATTTTTGAGTATCGTAATAATATTGTAATAGTTCAACAAATTAAATGAATTACTTGCTTGATAAATCTTTTTTAATTTTTTCAGAGTTCATTATTATACGTAAACCTGCAGTAATATGATTATTTATATTAATATATACCAAGCAGAAGATGGCCGGATGTTCTCAAAGCCATCTTGACCTTCGGCTGGAGGATTCCCTCTACAGATGATTCAATGTTTGTCTCGAAAACATGCGCCTTCGTCAGTTTCTTATCCCAATGGGCCGCTAGCCAAATGCGGGCTAGCGGACCCTTTTTCGCTAACACAAAGTGCGCGTAAAACATCTGCAAAGAACAGCTTGTGTTGTTAGTCCAACATTAAACACAATGCCAAACATATGTAAGGACCTACTTGTTAATTGCGTTTCGGTGTGGGTGAAAACTAATTAGTCATCTATTAAATCCAGAACATAGAAGTATACTTCAATTCCTATATCTACGAATATTTATTTTCTCTAGTAATTTCTTGGTACCTAACATATCTTCATCAGGGCACCGTTGGAAGTTATACATAAGATCATCTTTAACTGACATAATACTTGATCCTATTGGTACTGACAAATTTCTAAGTCGAACATCTTCTAGAAATGGTTGCTCTTTTTTAGCACGTCAGTTCATTCTATTACAAAACAATTAAGTTTTTCGATTCGTTTGATTTTTTAGGGAACTGCATAAATACCTCCAAAGTGTAATTTTATTACTTAATTATAAACTATTTTATTATTTAACTATTAACTGAATCCGTTTTAAAAACTATTTAAACGTCGAGAAATATTATTCTCTTTTGATACAGTTCCCTTTCTATATCATTGGCGTATTTTATATTCGGCATACTTCATATGGAGTCATCATCTACGAAACACTGCCAATTTCCAACTGTTTTCGCTCACATTCGTGTCGACCAAGTCTACGAAAAGGCATTTAATGAAGATTTAATTGTGTCCTAACATTTTTGCGTGGTCAAATTAGTTAACACAAAGAGAAAGTAAATGTTCGCACACAAATAACAAGTATTAATGGCAGTCAACTCTGTCAAGAGAATCGGCACCGAGATAGCGGCAAAAATCATAAAAATAAATTTTTCTGACATTAATTCAATACACGAACATATTCTTGCCAACCTAGGACTATCACATGTATATGCACATCTTGTATCAATATTTTGATCTAGATCGTTAAGCTTACACATACATTTCAACATTTATAATCAATAATTACTTTTTTGTGCGACTAATACACGAAGCTGCGCTTTACTAATAGTGATTCTTGAAATCGAACAAAACCGAGCAGGCCAGCCCACTTGTCGCACAGACCTGGTGGCCTTCTCGCCTCTTATTGTTTACAAACGATGAGCTCCTTTCAAAACAGTGCGCTCATAGGAGTCATATCAGCCAATAACAACACACTTATTATCAGGCAATAAACATATAAAGCAGGGGAGGACAACTACAGGTTCTTATTTTTGATGGTTTCCCGCTTTTTTCCGTCGCTTTTCGTAGCACCTGTGCCCTATGTCAAACGTTGCACAGATACGGCTATACATATTCTTTGTATCGTGGACTAACTGTTGGGGAGCGGCACGCAACGAACCAAAAGCGATCCCTGGCCACCAAAATTTCGCCGCTGAGGTCAGCAGCAGGCGAATACAGTCGCCATCACTACCGACCCAGATACATAGAACTAAACACAGGGCCGGGAAGGACAACACAGGGCAAGGAATTCGAGCGTTGACCGTTGGTTGGCGCTCTTTGCAAATCCTACACAAATTCTCATTATAACTAGCTGGGAACTTAAACTAGAACGTCAAAACCCTTGGCGCTTATAAACCAACGTGTATGTGATGTATGTGATCTGGTAGGGCCCTTAGCAGGCGGTCTTGATAAAGCTGGTCGTCGACTGATTGGCGGGTTGGTCCATAAATCATTCCATTCTCTTTGAATTGGTTTGCACGGGGCTTATTCCATTAGTGGACTGCACTGATATTTTCCTAGTAGAGTGTGGTGGTATAGGTAAGATGTGATAGAAAGGTAGGTTTTATAGAAAGCCGGGAACCTATAACGTTCCAAAACGAGCGCCAGCTTTTGAATGTAAGACAGATTTGCTGTTCACTAAGGGGTCTGTGTACATACTGAGGATGATGGACTCACGATCTATTTGTCTCACCGATTCACTGATGTCACATAGGATCTATCTCTGTTTACAATGCTTACCTTTCCGTCGTTAGATCACGACGTTCTCGTCAACGGGAAATTCTAATCTCCAGGTGGCACCACCGAAAGTAGGTAGGAGACCACCGGAGTGGCCGCGGGGGCAAGTTCCAGTCAGCGCCAAATGCTTGTTGTCCCTTTTCACGTATTTGTACTCTAAGCGTGTATGCAATAAGGAGGGGGAAGTAGCCCTTCGTCTGACGACCGTTGAATCTAGGCGAATTAACGCCGTCGACGACTCATCCTCCTCCTGCAAGGGGCATCGTGTTCACAAACGCTGACGCAGTCAAGCGCTGGCCACTAGCGGACACGATCAATTCCAAGCTACCAGCAGCACTATCATGAACAAGAGCGCCTATCGACACCACTTGGATTAATTACACTTCCTGCACAGGGCACTGATATACACATACATTGGCACAGGCAGGCAGATTCCTGCAGTTTGCTCGCTTTATTCAGCCATTAGCGGCACCAGTTAGTTCGGCAGCACTGCTACTATAACTCCTTTGTCGCAAGAAGACTATACTCTGTTTATCGTATAGGGACACACATTCGCAAACCGCCAGACAGGCGGTTAGACTGGCAGGCGATAGACAATGATTTGATTGGTAACAGTCATAGGCCAGTAGCAGCTGCACTGGCCGCACTGATACGGCCGTAACAGCCGCGGTCACAGTAGCAGCACAGTACACACCTCACATACGGTTACTCTTGAGTAATTTGTGTGTCTCTGATGTCCGCTGAGTTTTCCTCCTGGCGAAAGAGCGAGAGAAAGAGAAGGTGTGCGAGAGTGTTTGCCGATGTGTACGACTACAGACGACAGCGATGAATGAAAGCAGTGGCGAGTCAGTCAGCCAGATCTTAGCAGCGCTGCACACCAGGCAGCAGCTAATAACGAGGAAACTGCAACCCGCCTGCAAAACAACGACGATAACAACAGCGGCGGCAGCGGCCGTAATGGCGGCCTACTGCTGCTGCTGCTGCTGATGGCGGTCGAGGAGAAGGGTAACAGCACCCCCTAGTAGAGATAGTTCATTTGCACTGGCGGAGCGCCGAACAGGAGCCGCAGCTGCTCCAGTGGCGGGCCAACGGGTAGTCAGGCGGACGAGCGGGCGTCACTGTTGTTGTATTGCTGACGGCTAGGACGGCGACAGTAGTAGCAGCAGCAGCAACGGCGACAGCAGCAGCAGCGGCGGCGGCGGCAGCGGCGGCAGCAGCAGCAGCAGCAGCGGCGGCGGCGGCGGCGGCGACGGCGGGAAATGCGAACAACCGACCCGACCCATCAAACCAATATGGCCGCTCTTATGACATAAAGTAGCTGTGAGGGAGTGCTAGCTTTGCCCGCTATTTTTCGAATGACGCGCGCGAACAGACAACTAAGATAAACGCTTGTTGCGATGCGGTTCAAACAAGAGGTCAATAATTACGACGAGAAAGGGTGGCGAGTTGGAATTGAAAGGAGGTGGTGAATGAGGGTGAAGGCAACGAGGGGGAGGTTTTTTGGATGAGAAGAGCCGAGGTATCGGAAAATGCCGGCTATCTCTCACTGCCCTCGTTCTCTGTGCGTTTGAGTGTAGGAAGAGCCTTTGTGGGGAATGCGCGCCTGATGCGTGCTTTTATGTCTACTGAGGGTGCAGAAGCGCTATGGGCAGTGCGAGAGCGCCACCAGTGTAGGCCAGATAGAGCATTATTATTAGGAGGTTTTTCTAGCGAAGTTTATAATTTCTCGTACTGTATTAAGATATTACTCGATTCGAACTGGATTGTCATGAATAAAGATTTTCATAGATTTCGTAGGATAGGTAAAACGTCGGTTGTACAATTGGAATCATGGTCAAAGACAGGACTATGTGGATTTTTTTTAAATTTTTATTAAACAGAAGACAAAAAATGTATCATTAATGTATTTTATATATAAAATTAATATATAAAATCATTTTATAAACATTTTTATACATTTTCATATATATAACTTTCTTCACTTATACAAATTGTATGGCATTTATGAAAAATATGTTTTTTGGAAAGCTATATATTGTTGCTTTTAAATGAACAAATGGAATTACATTTACTTCTAATATCTATATGTATATAAAGTGCTGCCAATTAAGAAGTTCTTAAACCCGACCACACTTTTTATAAAAGCACTTTACATATGTTGGCCACAGACGCGCTATTTTCTATGGTACAGTATTACTCTAGCCGAGTGTTCAGGTAACAAATAATGTATCTACAATTTGAACTTACTGTCTTATTTTCAATAACGTAAATATGTTATATAGTGAAGGCTCGGAGCGCACTGAGCGTGTTAATCCAAAACTTAGTTCTGCACGATTCTAACCCTAAGCCCCTTTTCTTTTTGGTCTAAAGGGCTACTGTTTGTCTTTTTCTTTTTTAACATTTATAGTTACTTTTTTTTATGATACAATGCGATAATTAGGTTTAGGCACTTCGATCGCGTTTTATTTGCAATCAGTATACTGAAAATACAAGCATTAGTACAGTATACACAGTATAATTATTTAAGAGCGACGTTGTTTCGAATTTATATATATATATATATATATAAATCATAAACTTAATTTATCAATTGAGTTTATTATTTACTTGAAGTTTCATTTTATTTCAATTATATTTATTATTATTATCAGTATTTTCAAAATACTGTACTTTAGGTTTCGATACCTAAGGACCGCTGATTAAAGTTGCACAAGATACCAGATAACACCCAGTTTGTTTTATAATATGAGTCAAATGGTAGTAGGCCTATATGAAAATCGGGATACGAAAAACAAAGATATTCGTCTGTCGATAAAGAGTTAAAAAAATTACTGGTTAAAAAGGCAACATTCCGAAAGCTTGCTGTAAAGTACCTGAAGGTATACATTTACGTGTTGCTATGACATGGATAGGACATTCTTTTTTGGCCTGTCCGGATTCCAAACGGCACGTTCAATAAAAGAAAAAAGTTCCCGGCATGCTAACAATAGGGTAACGTGGTCTGAGTGGCTTATGTGCATCTTTTGAGTACATTTCATGATAACCATAACATGTGAGTTATAAGGTATTATTATCGTTGAGGTCAATAGCTGCTTGTATGGTTGCCATGCTGATTCATGGATGTATTAGAAAAATCCCAGATGAGTCCAGCAAGACCCACTTCGGTTATACTCCTAATGGAGGCGAGTCCTTGATGCTGTTCCGAAAAATAGGGGAAAAACGTGCCAAGAATGCTGAGGGGACCCACTTAGAGATTGCGTATCTGCGAAGCTAAAAGCTTATACCTTACATGTGACGTAATAATGCTGATAACAAGACTTAGGACCAGAAACTTGTGAGGCATCCGAAGCCGAAAATCGGGTGAAAAGATCATCCTGTAGGACCTTATGTAGGTTACCCAATTTTTTTCCTGTTTAGAGAAATCACCACTATCGCGTCATAACGTTCCGTGTCTTTACTTCCGTATCAACGAACGCCATATGATTTTGCCTCTAAGATGCAATTTTTCAATTTTTTTTTCTCAAGAAAAGAGTCGAAAGAGTACTGGACTTCGCTCTATAATCCTTGGAATGAATTTTCTATTTTTCATAATACTTCTTTATTCCCGTAAGTGATACAGAATACACTTAACACCAACGGAAAACATTTTCCTAAAACGCGAGCATTATACACACAAGAGAGTGAATTATTCTCGCCTTCGAAACGTATGAGTCATGTAAGTATGAAAGAAATCAAGTTGACGGCACTAACAAACAAGTTACAAAAAAGCACCAACAGAAAATAGCTTCATGCCGTAAGTAGTGCTAAAAGTTCCATAAAGGCCCATTAACAATAAGCATTGTAGACGGAAAAAGCGTATGTTACGAATCCTGTTTACAGTGTGCGGAGTAAATCTGCCCCACAATTCCCAGTTCCGATTTGCTGATAGTTCCTATATTAATGCGGGCAAAATTACATAAACAAATTTCAAAAAGTACGAGCAAAACAAGGAAGAAAGGATGCTTTATAGTGCCGTCACCACCTGATGTTTTGTGCTCACAATGAACGTACCGGCACGAAATATGAAATGTTGTTTTGTACAATAAAAAAATGTCAGCTTGACATTTTTCTGTATTATAGCTTACCATTTACACTCACCAATATGCTGAGTATATCTAATTAGCTAAGTATTTTCTGGCAAAACGGAGTATTAGATCGTGTATTATACACATTCACAGACGCACCAATTAGACGGCTTTATTTAGATTAAAAGTGATCTAACCACACAAGTTAGCTTCAGCTTTTTTTTGGCTTTTTTTTAGCTAATGGTATAGCCGTTTAAGTCACCTAGTCCATTTAAATTAATAGTTACATGAGCAAAAATGCAAAAATCTATGATTGTTATAAGTTACATCGCCAGTTTTCGCTCGAGAGCAGCTCCAGTACATAATATATGTGCACTTTTGTTAGTAAACCATGTATGAGCTGACAGTCTCTGTGACTTCAACATTTAGCGACTCCGACCCGCACAGCCGAAATCAGAGTTCAGTCACAAATTGTAATAATTGGCAGAATACATTGCAACTATACCAGCTGTGTTTCAACGTTTAGGTTTCACATGTCCCACGAATAGAGATCGTAAGGTAAAAAGCAAAGTGATTTATCTCGACAGACACTTCACAGTCAACAAAGCAGCTTAGAGAGAGGCATGTCAGATTCCTGTCGTACGATCGGCTTCGATTTTCGACTTTAAAAAACTATGAAAAATGAAACGTAACTAAGAAACATGCTTTTATTTCACGCAGATTTTCTCCTTCATCATAATGACTTTGCAGGTGCTAAAATAGGACAGGTGGTCGATCTGATTAGAATAGTCTTCCTAATTAATAGATACCTGTAAAATGTTATCTTACTCCTGTTTAGATAGTTCAGTTTAGTAAAGACTGTTTCATTCTGTTACAGTGAACGAGATTTATGACATACCCGTACAGCAGAGTAACTATGACATTGACGCTGGAGCAAAACTGAAGAAAACTTTCGTATCTGGGTGAATCCGTCCGCAATTGAATAGTGCGAACAGAACAGACGTTTGATTATTGAAGAGATGGAAGCAGATTACGATAACGGTATCTATGGCT
Organism: Varroa jacobsoni; assembly: GCF_002532875.2. Classification (NCBI taxonomy): domain Eukaryota; kingdom Metazoa; phylum Arthropoda; class Arachnida; order Mesostigmata; family Varroidae; genus Varroa; species Varroa jacobsoni. The sequence goes on along the minus strand of NW_019213926.1, from coordinate 70,871 downwards.
TTGTTGCTAATACTCAATAAGAATATAGGAATTGAGTGCATATCCGTTCAAGCTTTACACTCAAAGATGATCTTATGCTATACACTTGGCCAGCCTTCGTGATTCCCGCCTACATTGGCTCCGATGATGGTCTCAGCAGAGACAGAACAGCGCCGACAGAAAGTAAAAGAACACGCTAACTAAGATGTCGAAGTCTGTCATTTGTAAAAACAATAAACAAGTTAAAACTTTGACCTGTACTTATGTGCCTTATATTGTACTAAAGTCGTCAAATGTAGAAATTCCATAAGGGCATATAATTTACATTAGCTTGCTTACACGCTTGACTGTCACGGCACTGTGTGACTATTGTATAACTAATTGAAGTAACAACTCATTTATTATTTAAATTCAGTTATTGACATGTAATGCGCCAGCGTGCATTGTGGCGACTGTCACATTTAGCTTTGGAAGCGTCTTGTTGTCACTTCAGTCTAGCCCAACCTATCACGCTTGTGGGTTTACACAGCGCTGAAACCCAATTTATATTCTTTTGCTTTGTAGTTAAATTCAATGAGATTGGTTACTTATCAACAAACTTAATTATAAACTTAATATAAATGCCGACACGTTGCTGCTATTATAGTAAATAGTTTCCTGGTGAGCAATAGAACTACCTAGTGAATATATTTTCGTACATCTTTTTTAACGATAGAGCTAAATGCTTTGAAAGGCGAGCTGCAACGGTATCTCTTATATAATGGTTCAACATGATTCTGCCATTATCGCAAATGCCTATTTATTATTATTTTAAACATTTTTTGAACAAAATTTGTTCAAAAAATATTTTACAACAGCTGTCTTAGACGTTTCCGTTAAGCGAGATTCGCAGATCTCATCCAAAAGGCCTCGACAGTGGCTAATACGGCGATCCAATTTTCTTTTTTATAACTATCTGCATCTTTGAAAGCACACCTTGCTCATCATTCTTTTGCTGAGGCGAGTGTCTCCGTGGCCACGTTACCTTTCAACATTTTCTTTCCGGAACCTGACACGACTAGAATTCGAATTATACCAGTCCTTCAACACTCTCTTCCAGGATTTTTTCCTCGTAAAAAGTCGATCAAACCAAAACAAAACCAAAAAATTGATGCTATGTGACACTTTGAGCGGAAGGGTTTGACGAGCGAAGTTGTGTGAATTGACTCAACTCATTGTTGAAAACTCGAGCTTCCTCTATTTATATTTCTTATAGAAAGGACTGTGGCATCTGCAGCGAGCTGATTCTTGAATTTTTCCCCAGCTTCTTTTTGTCCGCCATTGACCTTTTATTCCAGCTAATTGGCTTGATTATCGACGTTGAAGATTTCCGTAGATGTCATTTGATGAACAGAAAAAGCAAAATAAATTATAGATAAAAATAACAACGACTCGTATAAACATACGTCAGATTTTATGTCTACCACTAAGTAAGTATACTACAACAAACTTAAAGTAAGGAGTACACCGGTCCTGCTTGCTATAAAATAAAACGACTATATCGTAATTATTATTATATATAATTAAGTTAGCGTTTAATTTGTGACATGATTAAGTTTTTGCTTTTAAGCAACCATCCAAGGTAGGAGGCAGGTAGGGTAGTACCATATATTTGAGCTTCTAAGGTTGAATTAATGTTTAATTAACGTTTCTGTTGAGGATCGCTCAGTCAGTCAAAGATGATTTTATGCTACAGCGTTTAACAATACGCAAAGCACATTCACATATCAGTAACACACTTTGTTTAGAATCATGAGTGTGCATACGTCTATAGCATAAGGGACACCTCAAGAAAGAAAATAAATATCCGTGTATTCCGAAATAAATGTACAATGGCAAATACTTTGGGGTACTTTTCTTACGGCATGATATTTGTTAAGCATATCAGTGCCGACGTTCATGCAGTCTTATAGCATAGACTGCTCCGCTCGATGCTGGCGTCATTATTTTCTCGCCGCCCTATGATCAGTTCTTCTTTTCACGTCTTCTGTAGTTCTTCTTTCCAAGAATCCGTAGTAGCTCACTAGGCATTCGGTAGGGCCTTTCTCGTGATCCGTCATTCTGGTTTGTGTCTTCAACTGAATTACGGTACGAAAGATAACAACTACTAATGAATGTGATATTTAACGAAAGGCATTTTTCGGCTTGCTTACAACGCGTCTTGCGCAGGCCTCTGCTGTCGAACTCGGCAAAGTAGTCTGGCTAATGAAATTTGTAATCGCCTGTTGTCCTTACAGCTGTTTAGAGTGGAAAATCTGGTTGACTTTCAGGTACAAATGAGAATCGATTAATCTTATTTTCTTCATTCTAGCAACCTAGCCGCGATTTGAGGCAAAAGAATAATATGTAGTTATGAGACCTTTTCTCGGCCGGAAATCTCTGTTAGCAGTGAATCATTTAAACATAGAAGCATATGTCGTAGTTAATTTTATCCACAGGTGCTTAAAATAAGCCTTACTAGAAGGTTTCATCAAATGGGACAACTTACGGAAGCACAAAAACAGCGTGTCTATAACGTTATTGTAAACGTTGAAAAAGCACGAAATAAGCACATATGAGCTTAGTGCTACCGCCTGTAAAAAGATGCGATGTTATTAGTTACTACAGCATATGGGCAAAAAGGACAGGCGCAGATGATTATCTTTAGAGTGATGTTTTACTTCCAATGACACACAATTTTTTAATTCGATATCTGACTTACCGCAACAGGGGCTGCAATATATTTGGGTTCCTTCAGTTCTAAACCGCTTCGTATATCCTCTCGATGTAGAATGAAGAAAGTGATTGCCGAAATGCTTATCGTAGTGGTTACCTTAGCAATGAAAATGATAAAATTTGTCACCTGAAAAACAAAAACACATTTGACGTCCGCAGAAGCCCTAATCTGTGTCTCGCTGAAAAGCAACTTTCTTACGTTTAGTGCAAGCATACTATTGATTATCTTTTAAAGTTGACTGGGACGCCTTGCTATTTGATCAGGAAAAATAGGATGAAACTTCTTTTGCATTCTTCTGGGCTAGCACGAGACTCTCAGTTGTCAACCTCTATATGCCGTATGTGTAATGAAAACACACAAAAATAGTCTAACGAAACTAGACGGAATGAGGTGAAATAAAATAAAAAGCTGTACTTTCTATGGATTTTTTTTCTTGGCAAAGCGCCTCAATTTTATGAATCAGTTATAGACATAATGGCCTGAACAACTTAACTAAAAGCCTTTAAATAATAAAAGATACCTTAGTAACGATTAGTGCTCGGAGTATGTTGCTGACGATTAGGTTAAATGTCTTCGAAGCAGAATAGCAGAAACTTTTACCGTACATTGCTACCATAATGTAGGCGTTCTTGTTCACGTAAATAAGAGATTTCGTAAGGAGCCAGAGACAGCATACGCAGCATCTGATGAAGATCGCATTGTACATTTTATCCCGATGAGAAGAGTAGTAAATTGTTCCTTTTCTTTTTGTTAGAAATCATTAGCAAAATAAGTACATGCACGCCAAGGGAATAAGTACATCCACTGCCTATATTTTCACCATTAAGGTATACTGGGTCAGCGATGAAAGTTAAGGAAAAACTTGCACCAGGTAGAAATGAAATCCAAGATCTTAATTTTAGACTGGAGTCGAAAAGCTTAGTAAAGCTAAAATCCTTAGTGCAATTAGCACAATCATGGAGAACTTTGAACAAAAAAAAAGTTCACGAACTGTTCAATCTGCTGTTATAACAACATGCAATGATTGGGCATCGTACCACGATCTTGTTTACTGTTAACCAATAATATAGCTTCTTCAATGCCATAATAAATTATGCTTTAATGAAGGTACGTTGCATAACGGGTGAGATTAAACATATCAAAAATAAAAAGGAAACCATTTAGATAGTAGAATTAGGCCATTGAAATACTTAACAATAGAATTTCGCGTGTCCGCTGATATACATACCTAAGAAGCGTCTTCATGCATGAGCTTGAGTTCACTTTTCTGGCTTTATGTTGAAATTTTTCAACAGCCGCTTTTACGAGTCCAAGTATGGTAATTACCAACGAACCAAGAGCCAACGTGCCCAAATGATACCGGACTATTACACCGATTGAGGATACTACTGCCATGCATTGTGGTTCCTGAGCATCACAATCAGGAGCGAAAGTTATAGAAATACAGTGTAGATTTCTTTACGTTTCCTTTCGAATAATTGCCATTGACTTTCTAACGACACACCATTGGTGGTTATACAATTAGACTGTTAACAAGTAGTGCTAAACGAGAAATGTCAGTAGGACGCTGCGAATTACAAAGTTAAAGAAAAAAACTGATTGCGTAATGCGACTAATGAGCCTTATTTGCGGATATATGATCAAGATATCTAAGTAGAATCTGAAATTGTCGTCAGTGCCTAATGCTAAAAATAATACGTTTTTAGCTCGTCGCGGCAGCACCCGACTAAAGACGAACAGAATAAGAAGTAAATTCAGACCTTACAAGGTTTCCTTTATAAAACCAAATAGTATAGTCTAAGATAGCTTGAGTAACTAGATCGGCCCGAGTTCAATGTCTTGACTGTGTTAACATTAATATACGCAAAACTGTAGTGTACAGTAGACATATTTGTGCCACTATAATGCGCGTAATTTGGGAAGATTTTCCTGTGAAGAGCTTCGAACAATTACGTCATATTAAAGCTTTTTTCTAAAAAGAATACTGGGACCAGGTGGAATTAACCATCGGAAAAAATGCCTCGCGTATCTGCTCGCCGGCTCTGCTCTACCTTCGACCAACGGAAGCCTTCAAAACAAACCCTAGAGGCTAGGAGCAAAGATCTACGGGGATTGATGGGACTATTCTGCTTCAACTGCGTTGAGAAGGGACAAATCGACTCAACAGATATACCTTCACTCGCTTTGCTGTACATAGGTTGAGATTTCTACAAGGACGACGATGCATGTAGGTGCTGCAGATTCGGAGGAAACTGTGATAAATATCATGTCGCTTCTTGTCTCCGGTACTATGTTTAGAATATCTGGGAAATTTCTCGAATTTGTTATAGAAACTCAACGAAACTCGTGTTAACACAAAGTATTTCAAATGGTGTTATCTATTTCCTTTGATATTGTTGGAATATTTTGTTATTAACCTGTATTTATTATTTACAACATACGTGAACATACGATATTACATAAAGTTTGATTAGTATTTGTGCAATCGGCGTAACCTAAAGTTGTTCATCCACAGAAAGGCTGACGCATTTGAAAGCCGACTCTTTTACGTCGCCCTATACAAAAATTAATATGTAACTATCTAAAGCGATGCCTTCAGTCATCTAAAATTCTCTTATTGATTTTGCGTCTTTCAACCAAAATTATAGCCAGTTACCTTAAAGAAACAACGAGCACTTGGTGAGAACTTAAAAAGTGCTTTTGGGACTTCACAGAAACGCCTGATTGTTATCAAGTCTTTTTTACTCTTGTTCATGTATGACTAGATCTATATTTGGCCCCTGAAGATGGCGTAATCGATTTGGTAGATTTTGGTTCGAATCAGAACATAGGCAAATAAAATCTCAAAGGTGGGTGTTTAGGGAATTGCGCATGCTAATACATACTTTGGGTGCAGTCTCGAAGTTCGAAAACGAAATTAAATATACGACTTCAATGAAACAAGGTTAAGACACAATTTATTCCCACTGAATATTATCTTAATACAAGTGTCCTTACCAGCTCTTGTAAGTGTTGATACCGAAGTAATTCTTCCGTCCGAATATCACAATGAAGCTGGCATGTTCTATTATCTAAAGTAAGTCAACCGTTTTATTAGCAATTTCGAACACGACCAATTAGCCTCTGTCCTTTTTTATGGTTATATGCTAAAAACCCAAACCTATTTTTTCCGAATCTCGGTCGTTTATGCATTGAACACCATGCATACATACATACATACAGATCTTCCACCAATTAAACCTTATGCTACTGTATCTTAATCTGAGGTTCCCATTCTACTGATAACGACGGAGCTACCGATAGAGCAATCGCTAGTAACAGTCCAGAGCAGTTTATTGGAAGGATAACTCCCGTGATATTGTTGCTTAGGCAGGACTGAAGAAAACATAAACCATTTTCTTTGCGTACATCATATTCAGTGGCGCCTTCTTTTCAGAGTCGGCCTCAGGTCTCAGTGACAATACATGGGTACAGAGTTTTCGTTTCGACTTCTCTGTTAGGCAACACAGTCGTCCATATTGACACTTCTAGTCGAGCACTGATTTTAAACTAGACATGAGGTTGAACGGAGCCATAAGTTACCATGCAATGTGCTGAGTGACCTTCGTTCCTTTCAATGTAAAGACATAGGCAGACACAGGCATATTTGCTTACCTCACTTTTATGTGTCCAGAAGTATTTGGCTACAGCGTGGGCAACAACAAGGTATCCGAAAGCGTTTATAAATAGAACCAGCCAGGTCCCACAAAACACATTGAAAATCTGTATAGCTACAGTATGCTGTAAAAAATCGATGAGTACTCCACAAAAGCTGGCGGCCATACCATTGTTAACATAATCCAAGTTCTTGAAGTCGTTGATGCATGTAGACTTCGCGTTGTCTTCATTGTGTACTGCCTGTATTATGCTTCGCAAAAGAAACAGTTTTATGAAATCAATCTACTCACTTATGTAGATATGGGATTCAAGCTCATATTTTAGGTACCTTGCTTGTTACAGAGCGTCGAGTGCGTGTGTCTTTGCGTGTGTGTGTTTCGGAACAAATGCTATCAATTGAGACGAAGTGCTTCTGACAGGGCTAAATCTTTATCAAAATCAGGTTGCAAGCAGCGTAAGAAGAATACAAATTGTCTTCATATCAAATCAGAACAAGCAGATTAGGGTGACAGTCAATTGGATTTAGAAATAACGATCAAACTTGACATTATAGTTCGAAATCCTAAACGAAATTTATTGCACTTGTCCTTATAGAGTTCCGAGTTGGCTGGATCAAATGGGGTGTTCTGTGGTTTTCCACACAACAAACGAGAGAAGATAAGTGTGTCTCACGTGGATAAACTCACAATCCAAGTGCAACCAGTAACGCTAAACCAGCAGCCTGTAAGATGTACGGGAATACAGGAAACACAACCAATGTCGGTAAACTGGCGATTGCCCTGCGTTAATCAAATGAAGAAAGAGCCAAATTACATACAATGTATAAGGAGGGGAGGGCAAAAGTAGTCTTAGTGTAGGATCAGACCTTAGAAGGAAAGCTCACATTCATTTTCATCGTTTGCTAATGTTTAATGAACAGTAGCATGCTATATAGCATCTATTTCAATTATAATCTTTCTTCTTTTCTTTTTTTTGTAACTTGTTGAAGTCAAACACGCGGACCCTTTGTGAGCATACTTTTGACCCTCCTTTATTTAGGCTTATTCTTTATCTGCGTTTTTTTCCAGTTAGCAATTATCGATCACCTGGATCATCTGAGCCATGTTGCCAACGATTTTTTAAAAAAATTTTTCATCATAGGTGCTGTATACTATATTTATATTGTTTAAATAAGCATAATGCTGATAATAAAGTGATAGACGCTTTTGGATTTCATTGACTCAGGCCATTAGGATTGAAATATAGATAAGCGTTATACATGTCCTACCGTGACGCTTGTTTAATCAGGGCGATGGCTATTTGAACTCTCTTTCGTAGAAAAACCAAGAGGACGAGCATAAGCAAGAAGAGGAGACCCAGGACTCCGCTAATCCCGGCCCAAATATACCAGCGACTCTATGAAAGAAACATCCGTTGAACACAAATATGATACGGTTTGCAATTAATCTTGGTATTCTAATACTACTTAATTACCTATAGTTAAGCTTTGACTAGGTTCTAATTTTGTCAAAATTAATTCTTTTAATGTAACAAGTATCAAGGATATTGTTTTAATCGTCATAAAACGGACAATTTCAGTAGTAAGCTTTCATATATTAAGGTAAAAGACTAACGTTTAGGTTAACGACCTTAGGAAAGTATAGGACTCTCGTAGAGTCATGCACAATTTCGTAAAAGTACAACTAATAACACTAATGTGTTTGTCCTGATTCTGTCTAAGGGAAATTTTTTTACTAGTCTCACTACTCAATCAAAATGAGACTGTTTGAAAGTTTAGTCAGAATGAATAAATTGCTCGATATTTATATCTTATACTTTTTTTACAGCTACGTTTACCAACGCAAACGGATCGAGCTCGCCGACTCATTTGGACATCTGAATAGAGTTTAAGATCACGATCTTTTTGTAGACCTGGACAAGTTATGAAGATCCAGCCTAAGAAGACTCCGTTGAAATTTCCTCGTAGTCGATGCTCGGCTATTTATGTCAGAGACTTATTCATATTTTAGAAACGTAACAATAGTTAAGAGTGCTTCAGTATATCCCTGTGGCCTCCGAAGACGAGTGGGCAATTTAGTAAAAATAGCACTACACAGTCATTTACAAAAATTCAGATTACTTCTGAAGTTCTTTCATGCAACACTGGGTATGGAATCTTGCAGCTGATCGATCGATTTGGTTACCCTGTTAGTTTAAGTTAATATTTGACAAGAAAAACGTCAACAGATACTACCGACAGTATCGTAAGCCGGGTTATAAATCAACTGAGTGAAAAAAAAAAAAACAACTGAACAATTGTAACAGGTGTCTTCATCTTATTTGTTGTTATTGTATTTAGGCATGTGTAGCAGCGTAGAACCGGCAACCCTCAAGCAATAAACGTAACACTATAAAAGCGTGTTTCTATATGTAATTATTGAATCGCTATAAAAAGTTTTGGCCCACATACCTTCAGGTAGTTTAGGTCGTTTAAGGTTTCAAAATTTATATCGCTTTTCGGATCGATTAAACGCAGTGTGTATGCCTTGTGACCCGTGAATACAGCCACTATTAAAGAAAATAAGCCACGGAATTACAATATGAGTACATCTCGCGACTAAAATATGCTTCTTCATAAAAACGCGAACTTCGATAAACGCCCAACAGTCACCTTAGCTAGTTTTTTAATAATGTAGTTTATGGTGAAAAAAACCAATATAATGATAACACACACACACACTGAGATCTGTTCTTAAGCTGAATTAATTACTATTAGTATTTACTATTATTAATAACTGTTATGAGGATGTTTTGTATGTTAAACATTGGTGAAAGGAATCGTTTTTTTTTGTTTTGAAAAGTCTTTAACAGAGTGAATCGCTGAACAACGACTAAATGAATCATGAAAGTAGATTCAAGTAGGGACAATAGCGATACATTCTAAGCTAAACTAATTATATTGATTAGGCGAGACAATGTTAGGACAGATTAATAAGCTACTAACAGCCGCCGAAGACGATAAGAAAATTGTAGAATGAAGTCCAAACGATGACACTGGCGAAAAATCGCATCAATAGCGTCCATACAAAGGCTATCAGCAGAGCTACTCCTAGCAAGCTGAAATCGATTACCTCAGATTAGTTGAATAGCAGATGAAGCTTGCACTGTATACACCAAATCTACAATAGTTTTCTATTTTGTTATACATTAAAGTTTTTTTTTTTTCTTCATTTAGCTCTTCAGGAGCTCCATGCGTTGACAAAAACAATATGTGTAGACTTGGTAAATCAATGCTTCATAGCAGGAAGTTTCAAGTACGTCTTCTCGTTTGCCATTTCACCAGGTTCTTATTGATAAAGCGAAAGGTAGCCCCCAGTAATAATTATAGGTAGAAGGTAAACATCCTTTTCACCACGTTGAACCTAAAATGGAATCTCGCCGCTGCCAGCATGACCAGATTTACCCTTCAAATTGCAAGTTTCATTTCCCTTAATTATTTGCCATTATAATGTTATCAGAATTTGAGCTTGGTTATGCTGTAATGAAATGGATTAACGTTCTAAAAATAAGACAATACGATCTTGCAGGTTTTTGGTGAAACTCGGAAGATTTGTGCCACAGAAAGTGACCGGTTTCACAACAGTCTGTACAGCCATGAGAACGGATAGGTTCGCTTTCAATGTGCTTAAATATATTTTTTTTTTTTAAACAAGTATATCGAAATCGTTTTTATATTCTAAAAAAGTATGAAATTTATAATACGAACCTTGCCCGGAGTCAGTCCTGTCAAAAATAACTTGATCAAAAAGAATTTCCTTAAGTTGCCTAAAATAGTTGGCTGCGATTTAGATAGTATTCAGTATATTTTTTTAATTATAATCTCACGTGGTACTCAATCGTAGCTTATTTCTGTTTAAGATAATATTCTGTAATGAAAATTTATAAATAACCATATCTTGCCATTCTATTAGTTCTTTCTGGACAGAAAGTGAATACTGTTTTGTAACCGCATGTGGATGCAGATAAATAAGAATGTAAAAAAGCTTTATTTACAATCTGGTAAATAGGCTTGTATTGAAAAGTAAAAGTTGACTTTTGGTGGGACGTACCCCAGGATAACAGGGTACGCATCTGTTACGTCCCAGAAGATATAGAATGCCATACTAAATGCTTGTAGACGGTCGCAAACTTCTCTGCAAAGTATAATAATAAATAACTTCTTGAATTTAATTGCCGTGGCTTAGCAAAAGAAAACTAGTACTTGCCGATAAACATTAACGAGAGCACGAGAAACACTTATTTGTTAAAGCTAACTAAAAATATCTGTCAAATGGCGTGAGGAGTACGAACAAACTCTCGTAAAATGAACTTATCAATATCAATTATAATTATTACTGTCGTTATTGATAATCTGTTAACATAAATATTTTGGCAGAACTTATCACAGCTGTTTCTTGATATAGCTAACCTACGAGGATCAAATTCAGCCTCAGTAAAAATACGTTTCTTAAATGTAGTGCGCTTTGTCTCACAAGTTTTTTAGAAATATCCCAATACAAATTTAACTTCATTAGCATTTAACAAACTTCATTAGAAATCTTAATCACATTATTAATTAACAGAATCATTCAACCAGCCATGATGATTTCTACCACACTTTTTCCTACGGGGAAAAATGCCAAAATTTTATAGATGTTTTCATAGCTAGTTTGCCTCTTATAGCTCGTTTGCTTGGTGTAAGGTGTCAGCGCCGCGATTCTTGAGAAGCTCGTTGAGGGAACAAACCATTAGCTAAATTCGGTCACTGTGACCAGATCGGTGTCCTGTCACACCTGTCCCTGCAATATTTTTATGGGCTTTTTAAGTAAATAGGAAATCGTTTTTAACTAACGTGAGAGCTTCGCGAGTTGTATCTGGGTAGGGCGTGCTGGCTGTGCTGAATTCAGTAGTTTTGCTGGGCTCGCAGTTTCCTACAGGTATGCAAATACCCAGGACTGAAAAGCAATCTATCAGTTATTAACTCTATGCAGTTTTTATTCTAAGACGTACATTTACGTAAGCGCAGAGTGAGCGACGGTAACGCGCTTATTCCTGCCCGCCAACGTCAAGGTTAAAGAATGTAAATGAACCGCTGGTCGAAGGTTGACAGTACATCAGCTAGCGGCTAAGGATTTCATAACCTAACTGCGTTCGCTAGCAGCTCATTTGCCATCTACATTCACTACCGCAATACTCGGCCACCACCATTGCATAAACCCCGCGCATTTACGCTTTGCGCCGTAGTGATTGACATCACATCGAGTAACGCTTTGGGGCTAGTTACCTCTTTAACGGCTGCACGCCGTCACCACAGTTCTACAATCGTCCACTGTCGTAATACGTACTGGGCGTCTTCTATTGTTAGGCTTCTTTACGGTTAGTGTGACAATATATTACAGCATGTGGCCGTCTATCCCTCGCATAGCACGCATCTGTCTGGTCAGTCACACTTTTCGTGGTCAATAGTTTTCCGCGGCCAATTCTTTTTTTCTGCTTCAGTCGCAACCGGTGCTAATGGTAAGCCCATGAAACCTGCCTTTTGCAGTGATCTGACCGGGGGCTGATGTATTCCGGACAAGCTTGGTTGCTTCCACAAGTCTGGGCATAGGCAAGCTGCGTTCCCACCACCAAATTGTGAAACACTAGGGTATTGGTAAGCTAGCCGCTAGGGCTTTCATGCCCTACCTGCATCTGAGCTAGCAGTTGCGCATCATTGATAGTTAGGTCTGTTGACCTAATGAGACCCCGACTAGGGATCAAAGTAGGATATGGTCAACAATTAGTTTATAAATGGGTTTGTAGCTCCTTCCCTACTAATTTTCTAGATGACAATTTTTGAGCAGTGGAAACAGGATTCGTAATTTTAAAGACCCTGCTATGCAGGGAAGCTAAACAATTAGGTCAAAGTAAGCCCCACTTACTTGATGTTACATACAGACCCCCATTAACTGTATTATTCTTACTAAGCATTTTCTTATGTGTAAGGCCCTTCCAGTGCAAATCCAACGCAGATCCTATTATTTTTCAGGATAAATGTATGTCTTTATATTTGGATGTATTTTTCATTGCTTTAAACAGATGTGAAGATATTGCCTTTGGCCACTCGTACCAACCTTGTGTAGAAACCTGCTATTAATCAGTGTGTTGCTTGGTATTGGGTGAGATATTGAGAAACAGTGAAATTTCCTGTTTTCCAAGCGCTCTTTATATAGTTCACGGGGCACCGTGCGTAAAAGCATAATAAAACAATGGAACTGAACCGTCATCATGTAGTAGTAGTAGTAGACGGAAGCAGTGATGAATTTCAGTGTTCAATAATTCATTAAACTCAATTAAAAATAATACGTTCAACATTTCGAGACATGAGTGAAGAAAAAGCACAGACTACGTACATTCGCGAGACTGAAGAACATAGTTCGTGCAAATATCTCTCGTGCAAAATTGACTTTCCTTAGACATCGAGGTCATGTTCGGGCAGCTCTCAACGCAGAATGTTCTAGTACACTTGAACGTTGGGAAGATCTTGCCTGATTCACGTGTAACGCATTGTTCCAGATTTTCTATGTACAAAATCCGTTTGTTCCTAAACCAATCAGAAAGTCAAATGTTATCAACGACAGTTGACTGTCTGCTTAGGAAATTCCAACTCCAGAGTGAAATGCCAGACTAGCTTATCGTGGAGCAAGAATCTCAAAAGCCCCTAGGTTTCGCCGACAACCGCACGACCACCACACATTCGCTGCTTGCTGATTATTTATAAATTATTCTTGATATGTAAAATTGTTTGTAATTGGTTCCGCTGGCTTATATCAAATTAGCGTCATTGGTAACATAATTTACTCTAGCAAATCACCAAGAAATCTTGCGACAGCGTAAAACAATACTCATATTCAGTAACTTTTGTTTCTCTTCGCCTCATACTTGACTTACGTTAAATGGCGAGTTCCACACAGGTTTCCATTGGAGTCTTTGTGTGGCATCAGATTTTCGAGATTGACATTTTTTATCGCTGAAAAACACGGTTAAGAGCTCGTACCTTATAACTATACCATACTGCTTGCATGTTGCTTCTACGATTTGACCGACATTTTTCTGAATTCACAAGAACGTTTCTTTTGAATGACATGATATATCAGAAATACAGTGCAAGTATGTTATAGCTAAATGGTTATTTATTTAAACAAGATGGACGCGTTCGAAATAGAGCCGTCGCGAGACGGGAGCGATGCTGTAAAAGATGTAGAAGATCAAACGACGATGGAAATGATGCTCCACACATTCAAGATCACGTGCCAGTTTGCAAAGCCCAGATCGTCGCAAAAATTAGTCTAGATCTACACAAAAACAACTAATGAGCAAAATGTGATAGAGAAAGGAATATAAGTAATATTATTGACAATGTCAACAGAATAAGTAATTAACATGAAAGTATGAAATAGGCAATCAGTTAATTCGGCTGAGACAGTTTTCATGCTGTTGATTGGACATCGCGTAAAGCTACTGATGCTGCCTTCAGACTAAACAGAACGAGTACAATTTTTCGAGAAGCTTGCCTATTTTAATGAATATAAATGTTGCGCTTCTCATCCTCGTCTCAATGTACTCAGTGGATCTGCTGTTGTCTAAATAAATAATCGTTCCGAAGTAGTTAAATCTACTGGCCGGTATTTTCGTTTAGTGCCGACTGGCTACAGTTAATAGTTATGGTAAGGAAGTTGCATAACGAAGCAGGAGTGGGTTCTACGTAGAGCAAAACGATTGCAGCCGGAAACGGGGACACGAAGGCTCTCAGTTCATAATGTGCAAACTATTGATACAATCAACAGAATAGAGTCGTGACACGAAAAAAAAAAAAAAAACGTAAGCAAGGTACGAACCTACGAAGGCAACTAGAGACCACAAGAATATCACCATGAGGAACAGAATTAGGAAGGTGATGTCTGTGCACGATCGGTTTACTTTTGTCGGTATGTTTAGCTGCTTCGAATGTTGTCTGTCATCGTATATGTGATGAGTATTCACTGATACCATTTCCATAGGAGACGGTGATCGACGCCTGGAAAACAACACACTAATGAATCTTCAAATGATTTAGTGGAGTTTTCTGATTACCTAGTTAGTAGTGCAAAACTAAAAAAGCTTTGGTCAAGTTAAATAGATCTCCAAGATAATCATTACCGTGGATATGAGCAACAAAGCGTTGAAGAAGAAAAAAGTAAACAAAAGGTTCGGAGCTCATCCCCATTTGACTCAGACCTGACATACGAAGTCTCTGATTCGATCTCCAGCTAAACCTCGCCGATCCAAGTTCTCCATGTTAGTTTACTATTACATACGTTTGCAATAATTTGAATATAATTGCATTAATGCTGAGATATATGAGCTTTTAGAGAGAATGAATAAACAGAAGTATAAAAGACCCACCGCAGCGCAATTTTACATTGCTAGTAAAAAACGTAAAAAACGGCAGGAAAGTAGCATAAAGGAGTTTAGAAGTTTTAATTTGTGATCGTTCTGTACATCACTCGCAAGATGATAATCGCGTAATCAACAGTTTTATGGTACCCAAAACACAGGTCAGTCCTCAAGAGGATATAATGTTCTCGGTTCACAAAGTACATCACTGAAGTCAGCAACTAGTGCTACAGAGGTAAGTGTTTACAGCCGAATCATGAGGTTTTCTATTTCAGTTTCTTTTGTAGTTAATGCAGTAACGCTTAACTAACCGCATGGGTGTCTGGATTGAATAAGAAGATACAGTTTAGACAGAACTGTAAGGCGCAACATGCCTGATGTATAACATTGCACGATAATCGGGACATTATATTGTAACGATTTCCTTAATTATGAAAGCAGTACTAGAGACGAAGTGCGCTATTTGCATCCGATTGGACTGATCAACGATAAATTATGGTATAACATTATATATATTTCCTCACTAATTTACCGAGATTGACCGTTTCGATTGCTGTAACGACGATGTGGACGGTGATTATCGTCCGAATCGTTGAGGTGGCTTCTCCGGTCAGTCCGCTGGCCATCACGATAGTCTTCGTGGTGACTGTCTCTACCTCGAGCGTTCCGATGAAAAGACCTGCGTGCCCGACGCACAACCCATAGCGAGGAGGTTGGTAAAGAAGTAAGGATGTTCATAATTATTATTAGTAGTATTATTTTAATAGCATTTATTATTATATTATCTACCTATATGGGGGGAGCTTAACCAGCGGAATAAATTCACAGTTAGCTTTACATGTACGGAAAATATTTGTAGGTTATGGAGAAGCAGGCAAAAACAACAGACATTCTCTAAGTCCTTTTATAAAAGTATATATATCTATATGTGAAATTTTATTCAGGTATTTACTATTCCTCCAGAATCGTCCTTCTACTTATTATTACCTTCCACAATGGTCGTCACAACTGTCGTCGCTTGATGAGTAGTGCCGACCCATCTCGGCATAGATTTATTGACGGGTCTACCTGAAGTTAGCGTCAAATTACTATGTAGTTATTTAAATCTTTTCTTTTTTTTTTTTTTTTTTAAAATATCCTTCAACTTCAAACACTCTGAGCCATATGATGTCAACGAACAATGTCATAACACCACATTTACGCACATTTACCTTCGAATCTTTTAAAACCTCCTCCTTACCGAAACCAGAAGTGGTGTTCTTAAAAGTAGAATGTAGATTCATTGTTTTTTGTCTAAAGACATACGTAAATTCATGCGCTTATAATTGTAAATAAGCTAATGGGTAACAGTTGAAAGATTCAACAGTGAATTGATGACATAACTGATTTCGCTTGACCAATTTTGCGAATTCGTCGGACAATTTTGACGAATACGGTGATAGAGATTGCTCTTTTATTGACGAGATCTTCGACAGGTGCCGCCATTTTATGCAGTTTTCTTGTAGTAATTCAAACCTAACCATCGACACCTACTACTACTACTACTACCTAATAATTTGTTTCCTTTCCATTGACTTGACCGCGGCTTTCTCTTAACTAACGACTTACATGACTGCATAGTGGGAAAAGCAAAATATCCTTACGTCTAAGTAACTATCAAAACGTTCGTGCAAAGAGCAGCGTAAACACTAACTAATTTATGAATATCGACTATAAATATTAGCTCCTCTTCCAGTTTTTCTAATGTGAACAATGTTGCAATACGTCGTCACTAATCCAACGTTTTATGTAACTCGAAATGCTCTTTGATTTTTCCACATTTCGACTTTTAACCCGATTAACAGAACTTTTCTTTGATGCTATCAAAATGTTCTGAAAAATAAAAATTGAATTTTTATTTTTTCTGAAGTATATTTCCTGAATTTTTATTTTTTTCTTGAAGAATAGTGTAATGGCATCACATAAAGGTTCTGTTAATTCTATAAAAATAAATTTATCGAGTTCCCTACTCTACTGGATATAACCCAACATTGCACCAACAAAAACATTGGAACTAGTATGTCCGTATCCCGATAACGTAACGGGAGCTCCAGCGATTTTTACAACTTGACAAAAATGCCGACAGATTTATAGGTGGCCGTTGACACACAAAGGTACCAGTTTCATCAAATCTATATCTGATGGCTTTCGAGTTCCACCAAAAGTTGATTCTCAACTAAGTAAGAAATAGTGCAAGGCCTCAATAATGATTTCATCTCTGCACTTATTTTCACATTGGGCGTTGCGGAAATTTGGGCGATAAATTACATAGCGACTATTATTGTCCAAGTTAAAATCAGATTTTAGCGCTTGTAGTGGTCTTACAACCAGCACAAGAAGTGCTAACAAGCTCTTTTCAAGATATTTACGAGCATACTATAGAAAAAGCTATGGGTTTATCAGAATAAAATTGATAGCAAGCAGGAGATCGTTAAATTAAAGACTGCAGCAAAGCTTAGAAAAGGTAGGATATATTTAATGAAAAGTCCTGCACAGACTGTTAGCGTTTGTTGCTTTAAAGATTCGTAATAGAAAGATTTGTTTTTTTCTTCTCCTTTACACATATTACGTAGTTTTTTTTTTTCTGGATAAGGAAAGCTTGCGTTGAAATCATCGCTATAAAGCTCTACGCTAAGGAATTGCTGATAAAATCTATTCAGTATCCTTCTTATCTCTATATTTAAACAACGTTGGTCTGAGGCCTAATGAGAACTTCTGAACTAGTGCCTGTCGCTTACTATATACATCGGCTGCCAAATCTACAAATAAACAAAGCCAAAAGTCTAATTTTTAAGCACTTCCAAACCGCTTGGAGTAGCCATTAGAGTTAACATTAAAAAAAACACTCCATAAGATATGCGTTCTCGTACTGCTCTCAATGGCTGTTTTCACTTTATTGATATTTTACTTATTTGAAGACGGAAGCGAAATACGGGATCGTTAAATCCTTCCTAACACTTCCTAAAATTTGGAGAAGCATCACATTTTCGAAAAATGAGTGCATTTGGTCCTGTTGTTTTGTAAATTACGCTAAGGCAATTCTAGTCTTAAGATCGATTTGCGGCGATGAATTTGCCTCTAGACAACGTATATTAACTGATAGAGCAGGGTTAATAAGCTTTAATAATTTCTTAACCATGTAACGTTAATAATACATAACCCTAAATCATAAACGAAGGAAGGCATACATTAGAAGCGTAATGACCTTTATTCTAGAACCATTACCTTCGTGGTCTTGATATTTCAAACCACTCCTAGACCAAAATTTCGGCCGCCCTTTGGGCAATAATCAATTTCAAAAATTTTTAGCTTTGCCAACTAAATGTAAACTTCTCATCTAATATTATCGGAGTCCACTGAAGCTGAATCTAGGCGACAAGCAGGCGAACAGGCGATACCTTCGTAATAGTTTATGCATGAGCTATAGGGATATACCTAAAACCCTGAGCATTTGCCTGGTAACTCAACAGGGCCATACTGTTATTCTATGTTCCCGTAGAAAATCTATTTATATCACTGTACTATATTTGCTAAGCATCGCTTACGTTGAAGATACGCTTCTGTTGCTATACAAGCGAGTCTTCTCTTTTCATCAGTCAGCAGGATGTATTGCCATGCAAACTAAGCGTAAGTCACTTTGGCTTTCGTAATTAAAATAAATCTTAACGAAACGCAGATTTGATTTATATTTGAAATAGAAAAACACATATGGGCTTTCGGGTAAAAGATGTATGCCTCTGCCCATAGATCTAAACTGTACTTATTTAAATGTACCTAAGCTAAAAGCTTCAACATCGTACAGTATAGAGATTCTAGAATAAACTTATATTTTCTAAATATCTTCCTATCGTTCCGGCCTATATATAGTTCCATATAAAAAAAGTCTGTAGTGCCGCCAAAACTACTGACATAAATACAAATTTGAAGTAATTCATAACGTAAGGGGCTGAATAAAAAATCAAGAACACGATAAGTCACACTGGAGTAGGTGTGCATTGCAAATTCGAGGCGCAAACCACGGTTCATCTGTTGGCTTACCTCAGTGTTACCGCACTGTACTGGTTCACCGTTACGCTCTTGCGTTGGTAATTGTCACAACTTAGAAACGAGTCTAACTACACAATCGTTTCATAGTTATCCAGAGGTTGGTCAGTGGGTACTGCTGAATACTTAGGCCGCAACAAGGCTATATACGCGGGAGAAAGGGAGCACGAAAACGTCGACGAGGAGTGACTTTTTATACCTCTGAAACGGGTAACACAGATTGGTACTTAAAGTAGAATAGAAGCCATATTCATTAGGGTGCCATTTATGAAAGACAGCTCAAAAAAGGGGATTTGTCTGTTCAATAAGCCACCATCAAACATACTCGACTGCAGTGTAGGTGAGACAAGTTATAAATTTCTAGAATGGCAATTGACAGTTACTACTCTAGTAGCTTATTTTTTGACTAACTGATAGGTCTCTATAGGACATGGCTCTCCCTTAAATTCTACGGTCGCATAACGCGCTCGCAATTGTACTATGGCAAACCACCACAGGTTCGCAAAAACGAATCCTTTTCCTATTGACCTTGAATTCATGCACAAGCATGGTCAGCGATTTGCTGAAACGCGTAGTTCCATATCTAGACCCTTTCTTTTCCGGCCAATAGCGGAGTTATCCCGGCTTCTACAATGGAAAGACGGATAATGGGCTTGCTATGATTAAATGATAAAGCGTTAATACTGCAAACTCTCACATTTGTGCGGAAGCATCCATGACCTAGCAAAGATGCAACGAGGTTAAGGTACGAACGGCAATTCAGGGTGCAGCGGCACTTACATTGTCTATAATATCTGTATGACATGAATCCAATAATTATATGAATACCCTAATTCTTTACGGATCTATTGCCTCTTTGTTTCGAGATCTATGTCCGGTATCGTCGTTGGGCATTCCATCAGGCAGACGGCTGGCTCCCGGCACAAAACCGTTTGTCTATGCCCAGGTTCGAACCTGGACCACAACGTGTCCCTAAGATCTGTTGCTTGCGGCTTTTCTCCTTACCTGCACCCCCTGACTCGATTCATTCGTTCGAGCGAAATAGATACTTGCGTATTTAGACGTATACCGAATTGTCGAAGTGGTCAGGTTGAAATCGTATCATATGACCATAGACAATTTAATAATAAGGAGCGTTCACGTAAAATATTTTACAGAAAACTACAGGAACATTTAACCTAACGCGTCCGGGAACGGTCAATTTGTTTGAAACTTCCCAGACAGAAGTTGCATTGCCATAACCTTAGCTACAGTATGTACTAATGCGAACTTTGTTGTAATGATCTATGACTGGCACCGGATCCAGCGTGGCAACGTGTTCTAAGTCATGAAAAGTGTTGGCAAGAGGCCAATGTTCTCACTTAAGATGTGAAGCGGCCAGTGCCAATAAAGAATAATAACGATTGCCACAGCCTGGGGCAGTTATGACTACTCAATTAAAATGAGAACCATCACACTTTGTGACCAAAACATTATTTAAATAGATACGTTCTAGCTTTGACAGCCCCTGCCGTTTCTATCATAAAAACAGATTTGAAGCTTTTAGATTTTAGATCATGTCGTCGTCGGTCACACGGTGATGTCTGGCGGACTTATCGATTCGCAGCGAACTTCTGCGAACTGATGACTAGTAAAAAAAAAAAAAAAAATGTGAATAAAATCCTCGTTAAAAACATTCGCTCCGTCTCGATATTTCACCCAACAGAGAGCTCAAAGCACTTACAAATAGTTACTTAATAGTTCACTGCGAATCGTAACGACGGTTATGCAGTGTAATACAGCATAAATCTACCGTAAAAACGGAATTGTACTTTTATTATCATTTGCGCCAGAGAGATTCAAATTTTATTCTGTCTGAAATTGACTTAGCATCGATCTAATAGTGATTTCCGTGTCATTCTATTACAGAGCAACCGTATTAACGTATTGGACAAACAAATAATGCTTTCGATAATACATAAAAATATAGCAGTTTTAAGTTTAAAAGAATCAAAACCTAATCGCGCCCTCAGACAATATGTACATTTTTGCCTATAATCTAGGTTAACGAATCCATGTACTGTGCAAAAATCTATGGCGCACGCCTATTCAGTATATAAGTTTTTAGTCCCATAGAAAACTTGGTAACCACTGCACTGTCTTGCGGATCGTTGAATCTTTGAGTGTGGACCGTTGGAAACAAGCCCCGCGCACTTTTCTACTGTACATAAAAACTGACTCTAGTAGAAACTTGTAAACGAAAATGTAATACACGACACTGCTTTAGGACCCGGACATCATTTTAATTTTTTTTTTTTGGTACGCCTCAAATTCTAGGGGACAAATGAAGATAAACGTTTTAGGAAAGTCTCCTAAAAATGAATACCTAAGTACTGCTGGGTAATTTAGGTTGGCCAACGATAGCAACAATTCTATGTCAGAACGGCGTTTTCACTCCGACTGTCCACTATCACTTCGTAGAAAACGCAGTATTTAAGTCCCTTTCTAACCTGCTTACAATACAGCATTGGGAAGACTTCATTCGATACTTATACGTACTACAACCGGGACGCAAAGAATAGCTCTGCTCATGCGTCGCGAACCTGTCCCATTTTCAAGGCTGTGAGGACAATAGCCAGAAACAAGGTCTTGGTTAGGTGGAGAGGCTAGCTCCTGGAAAACATGATTCCTTCTCGAGTCGCCTAGAACAGAACTAGCGGAACTCGTGGAGTTCAAGTACGTCATCATCCAGTGGATGAGAACGCGGAGCGACCACAGTCAGCGAAATCCCTAAGGAT
Organism: Varroa jacobsoni; assembly: GCF_002532875.2. Classification (NCBI taxonomy): domain Eukaryota; kingdom Metazoa; phylum Arthropoda; class Arachnida; order Mesostigmata; family Varroidae; genus Varroa; species Varroa jacobsoni. The sequence continues at coordinate 49,187 of NW_019213926.1, read as the reverse complement.
TTCATAGGCTGTGGCCAAAGTGGAGTAAAGTGGGCAACAATGGAGAATGAACTGCTGCTATTGCCAAGGTGGCAGACGACGCGACCAGAATTTTGAGTTTACATGCGTTGCAACATATGAGTGGTGACAAGGGGCCCGTGTGTGGTTAGGGTCGCTTGATCCGAATACACCTGTTACTTCTTCTGCTAGTCCCGTGGTGTTACTTAATGAAATTCCGCGACGGCAGAGAGTAAAGCTTAAGGGACGAGGTGCATTAGCCGGCATTAGTCTCGGAAGAATCAAGCCTAGCCATCGGGGTCGAATCTGACACTACCCGTCCAGATATCGTTCGGTCCCAGCTCTGTACGCCCGCCTCTGAATCTAGTATTTCGTGTATTGGATTGGTAAAAATGCTAAGAATTAACTACGTCCATATAACTAATATAGTTCTATATTCTGTACTTGCCCTAGTTTTTTCTGCAACAAAATTCTAATTATGCTATATATTATGGTGCAATGACGCTAGTTAGTTTGTTTTCGTACTTGAAAATAGGCGTTTGGCGTGAGTGAAACAGACAGCCGAACCTGTGGAGATCAACGTATTGCCAAAGGTAAAAAGTGTTGCGATAGCTCGTTCATATCTAAATAATTGAACAGCTTGAAATGATCTTGCCTCATAAGTCGTAGCCTAATTAACTAGCAGGATCTCTAAAATGTTTGAATATGTATTATTTGACTTTCCAATTGGAAACAAGTTTTGTCTTCCAAAAAACCCTTAGAAATTTCTGTTGTGAAGTGATTTGCAAATCGTGGATGTCTCATTTGTTTGTAATAGCTTATGAAATAGTTTGCATGCTAAGTTAGTCAAAGATGCGACGTTCTTGTTGCGTGTGGTTACTTAAAAGTTTAACTATTTGAAAGGCACCGGCTACGCATAATGGCCAGTAGCATTCCAAAAGCGATTGATCGCTAAAATTTTCTGCTGTAAACTTTAAGATGCTCGACGGGACTAGGGTATTTTTC